>NC_050586.1:4585000-4655000 GCF_013368585.1 Megalops cyprinoides
AGGGGCCTTTCTGGTTAAGATGCCCATACACACACTGGATTTTTACACACATTGTACACACGCAGACATGGAGCCTCAGAGCACGGCTGATGGACAGAATACACTGAAAAGCCATTGGGTCGGCACCTGAGATGCAATTTAAGTCTCCATTATGCAGACGATAAGCTCAGTATTTGTCGTCACGTATTTTAAACCATAGCAATAAGAACAAAAACAAAGCTTTATTCCGTTCTGTACTTAGGGGCACTTGCAGAGCAGAATATACTCTACTGCAATACTGCGAAATGCATTCATCTTCAGTGCAATCCACGAGTCTGCTGTGTTGAAAGTTTGAAAAGGGGATCTCTGATTGACAGGGGAATAGAGTTTACTCAGCATCGTAACACATTGGTGTGTGGAACAGGGGTCGGACACAATTAATCATTCAGGAGATGTGCTGTGCGTTCCTTCCTGGTCTGATCAAGGGGTTCCGGAATGAGCTGCACCATTCCGGAATGGAACTCTGGTGGTGGCACACTGGGGTCAACAAAGACAAATATGGAAGATTAAGAGTTAAGCATTTGTACCCTAATATCTGGTTATATTTGCCATTCCATCGTACGAGAACACCAGCCAAGGCTCACAGATCTGGGTACTGGACACACCTGTGATGAATTCCAGACTAAGTCCAACGGGCCTTGAGGTCCTCTCATTAAGCATTTGGTTGCAAAAAAGGTCTACATGCGACATGGGAAAAAAATGTATTTAATAATTCAGAAGACCCGTGCGGCAGTCAGCTGCAGCTGCTAATAACGCTGGCAGTCGCCACCTTAGATTACTCTTGCAGGTTATGTGCTTAGCGTGGAGGGCACGCCGGATATCTCCCCATTGATTTTGTGCGCTGTGCCGTCATCGATTTCTGCCTGGGCCTCCTCCGTATTGTTTTAATGATTGATATGACGACTCCTTGACCGCTTTCACGGCCGGCCGTTTACACAAGGTGGCCCGCCTATTGATTTCTGTATTGTGGTGTATTTAGCTGTTCATAATGTCGAGCAAAGCGCCATATGGCCAGCAGTCGGTATCTGGGAGTAGTCAGGTCTGCGGCAGTAACTGAGCCTCCAGCCCTTAGGGCCTCCGTAAATACAGGCACCAGCAAACTGAGGCCTTCATTGCGTTTTCATTCCCCATCATCCAGGCATTAGTAATCTATAGCAGGACGTTCTTATCAAAAAATGTGCTCTGTCTTGGAAAGGCTAGATAATCTGTCCAGCCTCCTGAGAAATGGGAAATAAAATGGTTGCACTGGCCCTAGTTAGCAAGAGTTTAATTAAGCGTTAAAATTGGACTAACTGTTGAATGACTGATGGGAGAGACAGGGGGGAGAAGGATGTCATGGTGTAGTTTATTAAAAATAGGGGATACACTGACACCAGTTCAACACAGTTATTTCCAAAAATACAAAAAAATGGATTCTAAATTAATCTCACTTAAATTCTCTCCATTACTTGATAGTGGTATACTCATATCCTTTGTTCTTTTTAAGAACACACATCTGACATTTTGTCGACTGCATAAAATATGGATATTCTCTTGAAGCCATATGCATAGCAAATTTCGGAAAGACTTTTATTTCAGTCGTTCACAAAGTACCCTGTTTGCCTGCCTTTACAGCAGTTTTTATTTTGCTTATCCTGGAGGACGGAAGAGTTTAGAAGAGTTTACGGAACGTGGCCTGGAACTGGGAACTGACTGTATGCAGTGCATTGTGGGTATGTGGCATATGTTCCCTTTCTGCCGCTGCGGCCGTGTTCCTTTGAAGAGCAGCCCGAGCAGGTGTACGGTCCCTGTAACCTGCGGCTGTGATCCGTGAGAGCCGTCCGCCTCCAGCTGTTTAACGGGGGCACGGGAAACAAGCAGAGGAAGGTGCGTGGTACAGTGGTATCCGAATGCACATGGTTTGCATTTCACCAAATCCTGCCACGCGGTCTCCCAAAACAGGCCAGGCTGGGAGAGGCCTCAGACAGTCAGCCAGGCGCGGAAATCCCGATTTAGATACACCGGGAGATAAACCTCGACCTTATCTGGGGCTCGCCGGGGCAATCTGCATCGAATCAAACCGCTCCTCTTATTAAAGCATTAAGCGCATGTTGCCTTTGGAATTTTTCAAAGGCTTCTTTGGGAAGTTGTTACGTTGGAAATTGAAATAGTCAACCCAGACGAGAGGACACAACGCCATCTGTCCAAACAGAGAGGGCTTAGCGGCGATGTCTTGGGGCGAAGCGCTAACTACCTCGTAACTCCCCTTCTGATTGGGCTGTGTTATTGTAGCTGTTAAATAAATACAAAATAATTTGATGTTGCATTCAATTTAGACTCTCCCTCTCTCTCTCTCTCTTTTGCTGTTGTTGTCTGTTGTATCTTGGCTAACCCGGACTTCTGAACGGCACTGCTGCCTCCTGCAGATCAGATGCTCAATCTCCAAAATCCAGCCAAGCAGAAAAAAAGAAAAACATTTCAGAGGATAGATCATGCATGTCCTCTTGTAACCAGATTTGTAATCCATAACTTCACCAATCATTCTTCTCGAAACATGAAAAAGCTTGACAGCAGTGTGGTGGTTTAGTGAAATTTAAACATTTACAAAGTTCACGTAACCAGGACGGTGTAAGATCAAATCCTGAAGAAGGTGCTTAAATTGAGATGCATCAGTAAATCTCCAGCTGTTGTAATAAATGTCTGTGTCATGTTTGCACAATGAGAGACAGCCTCGGTAACAGCGTATGCTCTGCAGATAAATAATGAAAAGGCACGTCGTATTGTGCAGAGGCAGACCACTGAGAAGCACGCTTGTACGCTGAGTGCAGTAGGCGCGGCGTGTCTGTCGTTGTACGTAGACAGGTATGGCAACCTGAGGCCTAGCTGCACGCCAGGTGCGATTTGTCCCGGGGATTTCCTGCTCTGTTTGTCAGCATTACCGCGCGCTGCGTCAGAGACGCGAGACAGAACCCCTGGATCTGATTCCCCGCAGCTGGTCGCGCGTGTGCTTTTCAGCAACGCGGCGCTAAATCAAAAGGTGGGCGCTGGGACGGGGGCTGGGACGGGGGCTGATTTATTCCCGTCCCGCGCCGCGCTGCCACGCCGTTTTACCTCGCACAATAAATTCCCGCTCTCGCACATCTTGTTTTCCGTTCTTCCCGAAACACACTTGATCCCCGCAGGGCGGAACAGCTGTGATTTGTGTCAGTCATGCCTGCTCATCTTGAAACGGTTAATAGCTGCCTGACTCTGAGCTGACGACGGGCTTGCAAGTGTATCACTTTGGATGTTAATCATGCCGTATTCGGACATAACCAAACACGGCACCGAAACATTTAAGCAATGAGTAGCCTACTCCATTTCTCACCAGAAAACTGACATACTGTCCGCAACATTGTGCAATATTACGGATGGATTTGGAAATTCAAATGTTACGATTTTGTGTGTCACCTTACACCAGGGGTGTCCAAACCTCTCCTGGAGGGCCGCTTGTCCTGCACGTTTTAGATTTCTCCCTGCTCCAACACAGCTGATTCAAATGATCAGTTTGCTATTCAGTAGCTTCAGGAGTTCGTAAGGAATTGATCATTTGAATTACCAGGGAAAGATCTAAAACATGCAGGACAAGTGGCCCTCCAGGAGAGGTTTGGACACCCCTGCCTTACACTAAGGTGACATTGTGTGGTGAACCTCCAAATGCTAACTCGAAGCTTCACCTGAAGTGGATAATGCATTTGTAGACACGCAATGAGCTAAACACAAAGCCTGTTTTGCTGGATGATTACAGGAATAACAAGCTTTTGTCGTAACCAGACACTCACAGCATGAATACACACCCACCCACCCCCCCACCCCCAACCTACTCTAACATTCCTTTGTTACCGCACAGTAGCTGTAATTTACAGCAGTTTGCTGTTTCTCTGTTAACTCATCATTGAAGAAATGCTGATGTGACATTGGGTTAAATCTATTTTTCTCCCTGAGACACATTTTTCATCCAAGAACACAGATCGTCTTCCAAGCAGTAACAGCAAGATACATCCAGCTCTATTGGAGAGCGTAATGATCCCTGGCCAGCTTTGTTTCCACAAGATAATTCCACCTGTCAACACGCTAAGGACTCATGAAGCTAGAGACAGCGCGGCTCAGTCGCTTAGCAAAAACACAGTAGTCTCTAAGGCTTCAGGATCTTGTCCATGAAAACATTACTACACTTATCTGGAGAAGCAACAAAGCAAATTTGTCATTTTAGCACTGCAAGCTTTTCACGATATTTTAACTAGCTAATCCTGGTAATATTGAGTGTTTGAATATTATTAATTAGTAATATTTTCTTTCATGTCTGTCAGTACTTTTGTTGGAGTTAGGATTGTGGTTATTAGCCCCCTCTCTCTCTCTGTCCCTCCATCTCTCTCTGTTTCACCCCCCTTTCTCTCTTTCTCTATCTCTCAGTTAATTTAAAAATCAAAGAGGTGAGGGTTAAGACCATCTCACTTCACTCTCAGAAGTCCCCTCCTAATCAACGCATTTTCCCTAATTTCTTTGACACACCGGTGCCTCCTCCGTTTGTGTGCCCTGTTGACTCTGCTTTACCAGCTCCGGGTCAATCACAGGCATGCGGGCCTGGTTGCCATGGCAACGCGATGTGGCAGGCGTGGCCAGCAGAGCCCTGAGAGCGCTAATTCAGCCCGTCTGATCCGGCAGAACCGGCAGAGTTCACATCACTCCAGGCCGTCCCAACCAGCCGTGCTCGTAGCCTTAACTTTGACCCCCTCGCCCGGGCCTGACCCTCGGCCTAATTCGATTATCCCCATAATCACTCCGACAGCCAGTAAATATTTTTGTAAACTTTTCCACTTCACCGTGTCTCCAAAATCGGTTCACATCACACATGCACAGGGAAAGCTTGGTTCACGGTGACCACCTCAGCTTTGTACCATAGCTGCTCACAGCACAGCAATTAGAAGTTGATTTAAAATTTTTTTTTTAATTATCTTTAATAAAGAGTAACAAATTTTGAATGGAGGCCCTATCTGTTCTCAAAGAATCATACAAGATGCACATAATTCTCTTCAGGGCTCTAAGACAATGATGCTATTTGTTCGATCAGAAGTAAAGTCCACAGTAGGCTATCGTTGAGCATGTTCTAATGCTAGTTGCTTGGTATTCCAGTGCATCTGATATGCAGGTTCCAGCTGTGCTAAATTATTCATTGTGTTTGATGCCTGACTGAACAGAGGGTGGAATTTCACCCATAACTAACCCAGCAAACCCCCCCACAAATGTGTTTCAGTGATGTGTCTTCCTTAGTGTAGTGGGACATTAGTGCTGCACACACACACACACACACACACACACACACAGAGGCAGCTGCTGTGTTAACAGGATTCTCTCTTCCAAAGAGGCTTTTTTTACCAGGACACACTAGCAGCCAGATACACACCTCCATGATTAGTCTGGCCATGGCTTCCATCTCCCGGTTCCACCCACTTCATCAATCAGTCACCCTTTTTGAGATCGAGAATGTTTTCATTCGACAATGGAAGGAGTCCATTTTCTGTAGGCCTCTGTTCCTGCTGAATTCACCAGCAGCCCTGAGACCCAACCCAGGATCCCAGGGGCTCCTCACTGACAAAGCAAAACGATTTCCATATGCTCAGCATGGATTCCTGCGCTGAGTCTTAGTGGCATTATGCAACAGTGTGCAACATCAGACGACACTGGTGAAACGGGGGTCTAAATGTCTAATGACCGCATTGCGCAACGGCTGCGATTTGCGAATTACAATATGTTTTGGGTCTTTTTCAAATTATATCCACCGTTAGGCTCACTTATTGCTCCGATTGCCGGGGACCTCGGCGCTGACCGAATGGAATCTGAGCCTGTATTCATTTTCGGTGGCACCGGGACAGTAGGGCCTCCTGCCCCCCACCCCGTTACTCGGCTCAGCACGTCGTTAGCGGCAGCGGGTGGCCCCACCCTCCTTGCGTTCATCTTCGGCATGGAGACCCCTTTGTTTTCCTTTGTTTGTGCTGACGGGGCCAGGTTGCCTGGTGAAGATCGCAGTCTGTCATGTTTATGACCGTCTCTGATCTCCGCAGTCTTGACAGAGCCCTCTTGTAGTTCTGTTTCTGGGAGCACAACAGGTTAAAGTAATATATATGTATGTGTGTGTGTGTGTGTGTGTGTGCACGCACCTCCAGGTGTGCGTATGTGTATGTGTGTGCGCATGTATGTGTCTATCCCTACAGCTCTGAGCTTCAGAGTAGGTTGCAAGACACCTGCTTGTATTGTGGTCCCAAGAGAAAAAAAGTGCTCTGTACATTTGCCTTTACCTCAGAGAGGAAGCCTCCTGATATGAGTGCTGCATGAGTGAACCTGAGCGGACGTGCGTCTGTGTAACCCAGAGCTCTGAGAGGCCGATCTCCGGCACAGAGGGAGGAGGAGGTGAGGGTGGAGGGAGAGGCAGGTGGGGGAGCAGGGAGAAAAATCTGCCTGAGAGTGTTAGGCTCATTCTTAGGTTAAAGCCACAGTCACGTCACTTATTGCAAAGTGCTGGAATGAGGTGTGAAAGAAAATGTCTGCCAACTCCAAACCCACCACCCTCCTCTCCCCCTCCTCCTAATGCACTGAAGGAGTCTGTCATTTCTGTGAGGAGAGTTATGGGGAGCTTGGAGCATGGTGCACATTTTGTTTCGGGGGTGGAAGAAGGGACGGGGGTTGGGGGGTTGTGGTTGATGAGGGTTGAAGGATTCCTATTTGTTTTCCCAGTCTGTTTATATCCATGTAGCCTGACGTTTTTGGACCCAGAATCTCTCGACATGACAAGTTAATTTGACTGCAGCTCTGTGGTTAATATTGCAAAGCGCGGTTCCAAAGAGTTATCTTACGACTCCACAATGCCATCCCCTGTTAATCACGTTTTTTTTCCGCTCCTGGTTAGCCAAGGCCAAGAAATTTGAGTGACTTAATTCAATTTCCAGCCTTTCATGTTCATACCAGAGACATCTTTGGGGAGCTAATTAAATCGCAACTTCAGGGGCACTCTTTCTGCACAGGGCTGTTTATTAAACACTTCTGAACCATCAAAGACACGCTGTGGGAAGTGACGTTCTTGGAGGGTTCCTCCTTGGAAGGGCACAGGAACTTCACATTTGAAAAAACAAAAAAAAAACATGCATGCACCGTTAGAAAATACGTAACAACGTTCTCCATGCCCAGTAATAAAGTAGCAGGTATCTAAGATTAACTGATGTGGTGGAACAGCTGTATTCTACATCCCCACCACCACCCGCCCCCTGACCTCCACCATCCTCAGATGGGGGTATGTAACAAAGAGGAACCTGTTTGTATTCCTTGAGAGCGTCCATGAATAACTCCAGTCTGGAGAATTTAAAATTTACGGCCACCGTTGACCCTCGATGCTTCCTCAGGAGAACCTGCGGAGGGTTGTGTGCCAAACGCTTTAAAATTTAAAGAGGTGATGAGGAAACTATCCAGGAGAGAAGAGAAACACATCGGTTATAGCGCAATAAGATTTCTCTCTCTTCTCTCCCCCCCCCTCCCCTTTTTTTTTTTTAACTACCCCACTCTCTTTCGGAGAGACTCCCAGCCAGCGCTTCGAACCCGGTGTCAAGGCAGACCTTTCATTACTCATCGACTCCTCCACCAATGGCGGGGATTAAGTTTATGGAAAGGAAAATGAAAAGAGTGGTTAAGTTGTTAAGCGACAGGGAAGGAGCGACCCCCAGGTAAAATGTTTTCCAAGCCACAGCTTATTAAAGGAAATCGAGAATTTGTCAAGGCAAGCTGCATATAATTAGGTGAAACGGAGCAATACCACAGAGATGCCAACGGACAGCCCACTGGGTAACACTAAGAGGTGTCAACAACCAGCTGTCTTGTTTTGGCAAAGTTCTGAGCCAGCAGTATCAGGGAAGGAAGCCTATTTGTACAATTTCCTTTTTGGATCTGGGAATAGGTGCAGCTTTAGCTCCTCTGAACTGGACTACTGTAAGCACGCCATTCCAAGGTGCTGGGGTTTCGTATGGTTGTTCCGTAAACAGTGTTGAACCCTGTTGTAATATTTGGAAAATATGAATCCCCTGGACTGGTCTGTTTTGAAAGCATTGTCAGCCCCATGCTTGGCCGCTTTGGTAACTCTCTTGGCCTCGAGGACGTTCGGCGCTCACGTTTCTGTGTGTGAAACTGAGGAATAGTCCCTCTGGCTGTCTGGAGCAGAGGCTGCAGGGCCTCCAGTTCCTCTCTCCTGCCCTCCAAAGACTCCCCTCTGATCTGGCGTTCTCCAGGATCCCCCCACGGTTTGCACTGGCGGGCGTACTCGGCGGAAGGGAAACCACCCCTGTGGGAGCTCTGAGGTTTCCAGACATTAGCGGTGGGGGCGCTAGGCACCCTACTGTTCGTCTTCATTTCACTGTTATACAGGCTCGGTATGAGCATGCCCAGTGCCTCATGTCTCCAGGCAGGGTGTGGCCAAGCATTGGGTGAACTCATGAGCAGCGGCTCTGGGGAGCCTATCCGAGAGCAGGCCTGTATTACGTCCATAATAGAGCGGCTCAGTCAAGAGCGTACTATGGGAGTTACAGGATGAAGTAATGGGGTGGCAGTGTAGCATAGCGGAGCGGGGCTTGTAAGCGAAAGATTGCTGGTTCGATTCCCCGCTGGGACACCGCTGCTATATCTTTGGACAAGGTACTTAACCCACAATTGCCTCAGTAACTATTCTGCTGTATAAATGGATAACGCTGTAAAAAAACTGTAACCGATGTAAGTCGCTCCGGAAAAAGCATCTGTTAAACGCCAGTAATGTACCATAGGGCTCTGTCACGTTGCCTGCCTCATATAAACAGAGCCCCTGTGTTGGTTTTGGACAGAAATAGTGATTTTGGTTAATGCAGACATCAACTGGCTGGCATTAAAAAATGCCAAACGGTGGTGCACTCACAGCAGATGGTCTGCAGTCTGAATCACAATCGATGTCCCTCAGCTCTCGAGGTTCGAGGTTCATAGTGTTGCTGTATGTCTACGGGCAAAAAGCTGGATTCTTAAGAGAACAAAACAAGGGGACAAATAAGAGTTCACTTTCTGATGATAGATACAAAATATACAAAAGTAATTATAACTGTTGCTTTCCTCTGAATGAAATCAAAACCGCCATCTTAAGTGTGACTCAATAACAAAAAACATTTAAACCTTACAACAAAGTGACTTTTTCCTTTTACAGTGATTGGATGGTTTTGATTGAATCCAGGGGGTCATATTATTTTAATACGTTGCCAGCTCAGTCTGGTAGGATATCTTTTAATCAAAGAGCTCTTTAACTTGCATTCAGCGCGCAATTTAACTTGAGTCCAGGGGGGTGTCCCTTGCGTAGCTGAGCGGCCGCAGTGTCTGGGTGGCATTGAGGTGTGTGTTCTCCTGTGTGTGGGTGCATCAGGGGGGTAGAGGCCCTGAGGCTGGGGCGGTGTGCTGGCTTACTGACATACTGCTGCACTTACTACTGTGGTTTTGCTCCAAGCCCAAACAGTGAAGAATCAAACAGAGCACCTGTGAGTCACATGACCCTTGCGATGGCTCTGAACCCGAGGGAGTGGGGAGGCTAGGGGGTACCTCTACCACCACCCCATCGATCAAAAGGTCACGCCTCTCTCCCACGGGGTGGTGAGGGTGGGGGGGAAGATGGGGGGGGGGGCAGGGGCGGAGCACCGTTCTCATGTACCGTGGGGACCAAACACATCCACGACCTATGACATCGCCCGCCGCAGGCGAGAATGACAGACTAGGTTTTTAAGAGAACTGCAGAGGGGTCTTAACCCCCTGTTTGGGGATGTCTGACCATTTTTCCCTTTTTTAGTAGTTTGTTTGTTTTCGTGTGTTGTCTTAAATCAAACAGTGCTATTTATAAAGAAGGGGTTTGTATGCATTTCCTCCCTCAGTCTCAACTGGGGAATGTTGCTCTGAGAACAGAACTGACCTGGGATCAGTGGCTCCAAGAGCAGAACTAAACTGGGATCAGTTATACTGGGAGCAGAACTAAACCAGGATGAGCAGCTCTGACAGCAGAACTGAACCGGGATCAGTAGCTCTGAGAGCAGAACTGAACTGGGACCAGTGGCTCTGAGAGCAGAACTAAACTGGGATCAGTTATACCGGGAGCAGAACTAAACCAGGATGAGCAGCTCTGACAGCAGAACTGAACCGGGATCAGTAGCTCTGAAAGCATAACTGAACTGGGACCAGTGGCTCCAAGAGCAGAATTAACCTGGGATCAGTGACACTGACAGCAGAACTGTACTGGAATCAGTAATACTGGCAGCAAAACAAAACCAGGATGAGCAGCTCTGACAGCAGAAATGAACCGGGATTAGCAGCTCTGAAAGCAGAACTGAACTAGAATCAGTGACACTGACAGCAAAACTGTACTGGAATCAGTGCTGCCAAGAGCAGAACTGAACTGAGATCAGTGACTCTGAGAACAGCACAGTCACAGTCTAGGGATCACATTCTCAGGCATCGGTTTGCTCACCATGAGCGAATCTCTGGTGTTCGGAGACACGACCACAGCAGCTACTGCCCTCTTCAATCCAGACGGCTGGAATCCCGTCACAGAGAGACACAGTGATTTTGGCTTGTTGCGGCGGTTCCTCTCAGCAGCGCTAATTAGTGTGGTTTCGCTGCTCTCTTTGCCTGGTGAAACGCAGAGCGAGCCCTCACCGGTATACGCCGTGACAGCCTGCTGGCTGGGCCGCTCCCCGTCCGCACCTGCTCCGCTCAAACCGTGTCTTACTCATGAGCATCTGGCAACCCGCTCCGCACCCAGCTCCCCAGTCCGTGCTTCGGATAGACGGACGATCTGTTCTTCTGACCGTTACAGCCAAACTCGCAAGCCAGAGGCTGCAGCCACGTCCTTACCCCCGCCAATCACCTGTCACGCGGCCCCACCCTCCCCCGACGCCATGGCAACCGCACTTCAGCTAGGGGGGTCAGGGGTTAACGTAATAAAGCGCAGCGGTCAAACTGGTCCCCGGGGGTTGCTTGGATGGTGCTGCTGTCCGCCACTGGCCCAGCTCCTGAAATGCAGAAATGACCACAGAGCCTGTTAGTTTCTGACTCCATGCATTATATTACATTACAGGCAATTTGCAGAGCGAGTTACATAGGTTACAGTTTTTACATGTTATCCATTTATACAGCTGGATATTTACTGAGGCAATTATCGGTTAAATCCCTTTCCCAAGGGTACAGCATCAATTAGGAGCCCTGATCTTTACCAATATGCTACACTGCTGCCCCAAACAAGCACTGTTCCTGCAAGCTATCTTCATTTCAGAAATATGGGCCTTTTTGGTTCATGTATGGCGGCAGCCAGCACAGTTAGGCTGTGCCTGTGATGGCTCGCAGGAGGCCTCCGTGAGTCCGGGGGGGGCGGGGGGGTCTCCTGCCCTGACCTTCCGCAGTTCCGCAGCATGAGACCCTGGGGCTCCCCAGCGGTAATCCCCCCCAAACTCCAGGCCAGATTGAGTTGCGGTTGCCGTGCCCGGTCCCGCGCCTCCCGGCCCACATACAGGGGGCTTTCATGGGAGATCACAGGTGCTTATTTACAAAATGACCATTTTCTTTTTCCATAATTCCATGTTACCGCGTTACCAGATCTTATCGGGGGCCCGGTATCTTATTGCCGGGGTTTATACTTTAATGAAAGATGCTTTGCCCCCACCTCCCCCACCCCCTTCAGCTTCTGAGGACTCAAACAACAAGCCTGGGATTCTTGTTGTCTTGGTCCAGGGAATAACAGAGGCAGATCTGAGGTCAGTGGGTAAGCGCTGGATTGCAGATGAAAGCAGAGTACCGTCTGAAGCAGCGGACGCCTGAAGCCTCAATCATAAGATGCTCTGTTTTTACTGCGTCTGTGTTTCACATGCTGGGAGAGGTCCATCGTCCGGTCGAGGGATGTTTTTTTTTTGGTTATTTTGAGATCGAGACCTTGGCCCTTCACGATCTTTTTCACACTTGTTTATTTTCGCTCAGAAGGCCAGCGCCGATCACTGCACTGTTCAGCAGGATTCTCTTTTTTTTTGTTTGCTGCTGCTATTGTCAGTTCTGTTCAGCGGAATTCGCTGTTTTTCTGTTTGTTTGTTGATTGGCCTCGGGTCCGAGCAGCGCCGTGGGAGGGAGTGTCTGGCCCCAGCCCACCTCCAATGTGGGGGACAGCCCTCCGGGTCCCGTCGCTCAGGTGCTGTCCAGGTGAGACACGTGTCCCCGACGCTCCGCCCTGCTCACAGGTGGCTGACGATGCCGACGGTCCCGCTTCCTGCTGGCGCGATAACAAAGCAGAGGCTAAACCCTGAGTCCAGACACCGTCTGAGAATCTTTCTGGAGGGTTTTAGTGCAAAGAAATACGGTTATAGGATTAACCCCGATGAGTATGCGCTCTCTGTTTTTATGTGTGGGTCAGGGGATTATTGTTCTTTAGATCAAGCTGGTTTTGTATTTCTCTGTGCTTTGTGTTGGGGGGAGGGGCATTAAAAATACGCACACTAAGTAACACCTTGTTAATGTGAATTTGTACGTGACGCAGCCCATGTGACCCGTAGTTTCTCCAGAATGCACCGTGGCACGCGGCGGTCCAGAAGGTTCCCTGGAAGCCGTCGTGACGGACTCTTTCGGCCATTCTGCACCCGCCAAAGGGCCCTGGGTTCCGCTGAGCTCCTTGAATAAACTGCGGTTTCTGCAGAATCCCACGGATCTTCCTGTCACGTCTGAACCCCTTCCAGCCGCTGGAGCTGCCGTGTCATCTGGGCTCACGTCAGCGCTGTCTTCCCATGGGTCTCTGTCACGCTCTCCCTCTCCTCCTTTCCGTCTTCCTCCTCCTCATTCTCTTTCAGTCTATTCTCCTTGTCTTTTGTCATCCTCTTCCTCAACCTTTTCTCCATTTCTTCTTCGTCTTACTCTTCTTCCTCCTCCTTTTCAGTGTCATCTCTTTGTGCCTTTTTTTCCTTTTAATTCTTTATTCTTATCACTCCTTTGTTTTTGCTCACAATCTCTTCCAGCTTATTCTTCTTCCTCGTCTAACTCCTCCTGCCATCTCATCCTCCTCGTCTTCCTCATTCCTCCTTCTTGTTCCTCCCCTCCTTCTTCTTATTCTTTCCTTTTTTTCTTCGTCTCCCTCATCTTTTTCCTGCTCCTCCCGGGCCTTCCTTTCACGTCCTGCCTCCGTGTGTTGGTTTAACCTCTTGATAACGAGGTGTTGTTTGCACAGGGCGAGGGGGAGAGCTTGTGTCAGCTCGGAGCCCACAATATTCACAGCTGCAACTGATCAAGCCCGCCGGGGGTGAGCAAAGAGTCTCTTGTTCCTGCACACCCACATTAATTAGCATGCTATTTTGCGCAGCCGTGGATGTTTACGCATAAGGTATCAAAACAGACATCGCAGAAATACGTCTCTGTTGTGTTATTTTCCATGCCCTCTGACCTTTTTTCAACACACTGGCATTGGTGGGTCTTTGTCCTCACACCAGTGTAAGCAGGGAGGAAAGTTATTTTGCCTCGCCATCAAATTCACCACACAATGTTTTCACTTGTGGAAGAGTCATATCAATATTTGTGGGTTTTCCATCCAAAACCATTTTTAGGAGAAGCCAAAATTAAAACTGCCTCAGTGAGGAAAATCCTTACACCACCTATTATCAACAATTCCATAAAATATTAGACATGTCTGACCACCCCTGTCTCTTTGTCAATTATAAGGCATAGATCATATTCATCGCACTTAACCAAGTTTTCAGATAATAAAAAAAACTTCCAGTCATACAATTCCAAAATATTTTAAATTGTTAGGTAGCCATGTTGTTAGACAGTAACGCAGTAACCCACAGGGAGGGATCTGGTGATTCACAAAGAATAGTGTGCATAGTTTACATGTTCCGATCAGAAAGCTGAAAATGGAGCCAGAGACTCTTACTCTTACTGTGCTGTCTGGTGCACCTCATTTAAAAACACCCAAGAAACCATGCTTGCAGAGACAAACAGTTTATTTTAAGAAAACAAACTGGCACCTGGCAGATCTACAGAGCGACAGCAATGCTCAGTGGCTCTGGTCAATTGCCAGCTCTCAACAGCTGCACACCTGTACTTAAAGGCAATTAAGCACTGAGGCTTAACTAATAGCTGGTCTTCTGGCATACTCATTGACACATGTACAGACCATCATGCAAGCTGAAATAAAGTTGGTGGAGTGCTATAAGGCAGATCGGTAAGCTATTAAACACAGAGAATGGTCAGAATTACAAACTCTTGAACAATCAGCATAATGTCAGCACAGTTTTGAGGGAGGGACAGAGTGCAGTTCACACACATCCATTGACAAACATACCTGTGTTACAATGCAATAAAGGTTTCCTCCCTAATAGGGACAATGATGGGAAAAGACCACGGTAGAAAGAAAGCCCTTTACTTCTGTGGGATATTTACTTTTCCTATAGTTTGGAAGTGTTTTTATGGAGTCCGTTAGGGAGACTAGTTATGTTTACCATAGTGAGGGGTGTAAATGTTAATGGAATAAAAAAGTTTAATGAAAGGTCATTTATGATAGAGAAGAACAAGTAAGAATAATATTAAATTTTCAATTTGTCTTGTCCAAGTGGGCTTTTCAAAAAAAATCTGTCCAGCCAGTGTGTGTGTGTGTGTGTGTGTGTGTGCATGTATGTGTGTGTATTATAATGTATTAAGCTTTTGTTTTAGGTTCCCCTTTATTCAGCTAGTAACATTATCTTCAGATACATCCACCAAATATATGAACTTTGTATTTCATCTGTATTTCAAACCATTCTTTATCTTAATAGAGCTATTTTGTAATATAATTTCAAACCAAAACAAATTACCTTTTGTCTTGATCACCGCGATGAAACAAATCTGAAAAGCATCATCATATTACCTCCCTCTTTAATACCCCAATCTGACATGTTTTGTAGGAGATGTAATTTCAGTCACTTAAGGATCATTAAAAAGAGATCATATTAAATATCGCTTCTCTAGTGCGAGAAAGTGAGGGAGAGAGAAAGGGGAGATTTGTTTGTCAGTCATTTCTGACTGGCCCAATCCCCTCAGCTATCTGCACGAGAGCAAGAGAGAGAGAGAGACAGAGAGGGAGAGAAAGATGCCGATGAAGGGGTAGGGGGGGTTGCTTTTCTGTAAATCTGCCGATGAAATGTTGACAAAACAGCCAATTTTCTGTAATTTCGCCACGGCTGTCTGTCAGCAGCCCGGTCACTCAGAACCCCTTCATTTCAGATAACACCACTCCGAGACCTTTGACCTTTATCTCATCCCTGACTTCTTAGACCCGGCGGGGAAAAAGAAAGGTAAAAAAAAAAGCGTAACAGTTGTGTCTTTCAGGGTCAGGTGGATGCCGGGTCCCGGCACTCGGGCCTGGACCCCCGTGAAAGAGGCCTTTGTTACCCAGCTGGCCTTTCTAGGGCATCGGCAAAAAGGATAAGAAATGCAGTTAATAGCTCGGGAACGGCCTAATCATCGGCTGCCATTACTGCCCCAATATCAGCGGGGTTGACAGACTCATCAATAACAAAGGCCCAGGTGAGGCCTTCGCTGGCTGCTCATTTTGATCTCCGCTCCGTAAAGCAGGGGTTTCATTTTGGCTCGCCACCACACAGCACACCTCTCCATCTCCCCACGCCGTGCCAAAAATCACTCATCCGCCCGACCCCCTGCCTGCTCTCCAGCTCTGGCCATTATTTCTGCAATTTGGCTTAATTTCTCTGGCAAACGCAACAGGAGATCACTGAAAGCAAAGGGGTTTGACATTCATTCATCTGTTTATGTTTTATGTTTATTGTTCTTTTTGCACTTCTTTGATGGAGCAGAGAGTGGTCTACCAAAACTAATTTGAACAGTTTTTGGTTACTGTACAAAAAAGTTGATTTACAGCGCCCCTGACCCATGATGGAATGGAGGGCAAGAATCAAGACAGATCATTCTGATGGCTGACAATTTCGAGTCATTGTGGAAAATTGGACATGGCATTAATTCAGTGCATTTTATCCTCAAATTATATGTATTTAGTTTTTGTGTGACACACTAAGTGACCAAATGATTAAGCCAGTCAGTCAGTCAGCCAGTTAGCCAATCAGTCTGTCAGTGAGAGATGCTGCTTGTTCAAGTCACAACCAGATAATATTGCTAAAGGAATTATGTTCTCTTACTCTGGTACTTACTCAGTGCTGGTCTGTGTGTACCTTTTAACTGGTGCCTGTGGCAGTTGTCTCAGATCGCTTTCTAAGATGAAGTTACTTTTTATAGCCATAGCCACAAAGAGACAGGAAACAGAGGGATCACACAGTGTGTCAAAAATGAAATGTTTAAGGCTGTGTTACATCGCAAGAGGATTCAGCTCCAGGATTACACCCCCACACAGCTGGAGTACAGTCGGAGAGTTCAAAGTTCAAAGCGATGTCCACCACCTCAGACACAGACGTTGTCCTCCCTCCCTCTCTTTCTCTCTCTCTGTCTCGCTCTCCCTTTGACCAGAACATCATGTTGCCACAGGCAGAGAATTTAGTATCCAAAGCCATGGCAATGCAATTCCAGAGCTATCGCTCTGCTCTGTGGAGGACTGAAGGGCATAGATTAGAATTAGAAACAGGACCCTGTTTCTCATCCCAAGTGCTGGGATGGAGAGAGGGACAGAGGGAGGGACAGAGACAAGGATGAGAGAGAGAGACAGAAAGGGATGGAGAGAAAGATATCGAAGAATAGATAGAGAGGTGGAGGGAGGGCTAAAGGGAGGAATGGAGAAAGGAATAGAGAGATAGAGAGAGGGAGGGAGACAAGGCCGTTCCCCTTGTCCCACTCTACCTGTATGGCCACCTGCTGAGTGTGCTGTCCAGGTACGCAGACAGGAATAAAACATCCCAGCAGGTGTCACACCTGGGACCACAGGAAGAACCCGTTGTGGCTTTCATTACAGAGCAAGCTCCTATCCCTGCTGTACGCTCAAAACTGTGCCCAGTGCCTAGCGGTCAGCCGACAGGACCGGCCTCTCTCCAGCTGTCTGTGAGCGCGCTCTCCCAGCAATTAACGCTCACAGATCTCTCCATCCATTATTCCCGCAATAGCGCCGTCCTGACAGGCTTGCAGGGAAACAGCTCCATATTTCTAATCCACTCAATCACTTCCCTGTGCAATAACCCGCATATCAGCATGACAAGGGGAGCAGATTGCCCGATTAGCCATTTCATTTCCTTCAATGAAGGGACAGGCGAGGGGATTCAGATATTAGGATTCTGTGTGTGTTGGAGGAAGATGGGGAGGTGGGGGGGGGGGGGGGGGGGGGGGGAGTGGGTCATTATCACATCTTGGCATCATATCAACCACAGAATCATTGCTCTTTTTTTCTTCCAAATGTGAGTGCAGATGAGCTGAAAATGGTCTGAATATATGCCGGAGGTTTGAATAGCAGAATAGCCGGAAGTTTCCTTTGTTAGACTCTGTGTGCCAAGCAGCCATGTGGCTAATAAGGACATGTGTGTGTGAATGTGTGTGTGTGTGTGTGTGTGTGTGTGTGTGTGTGTGTGTGTGTGTGCGCGAGTGTGCGTGTGTGTGTGTGCGTGTGTGCGGGTGTGTGTGTGTGTGTGTGTGTGTGTGTGTGTGTGTGTGTGTGTGTGTGTGCGAGTGTGCGTGTGTGTGTGTGTGTGTATGTGTGTGTGCGTGTGTGTGTGTGTGTGTGTGTGCGTGTGAGTGTGTGTGTGTGTGTGTGTGTATGTGTGTGTGTGTGTGTGTGTATCTGTGTGTGTGTTTCTCCTGTGTATGTGCATCACAATAGTGCAGAATGAAATGTTTCATTCTTCTTACCAGTTTTCTTGTTGCATTTGAGAAATTAACATATACCACCTCTAACATATCTCCAGCTGTCTGTTACATCTCTTTCTGACATTCAGAAATTAAAAAAGTATATATCTTTTTCCTTTTTTTTGAAGACAAGGCCACTGAGTCAAATAGTGGGAGACAGAAAATAGGGGTCTTTCCCCATGTTTTTTATGAGTGATTTCAAATCTTGTCTGCGCTGGCTGGGCCCCCCGGCCCCTGCGAGAGCCGCTGTCTTGCGAGGAGTAACCCGATAAGGCTAAGACGGGTGCTTGCAGACACACACACACCTGGCAGACACACACACACACACCTGGCAGACACACACACACACACCTGGCCGACCCTGGCCTTTCATTGCTAGCCGCGGAGAGGATCAGGCACTGACAGACTCAAACACCTGCTATTGGAAAATATGTTCTCTGTCAGTGAGCCTGTTTCTCTCAGGACTGGAGCGCTATTGTTCTCACAGAACACCGCTGGCCAAGGTATTTCAGGACTCCTCGGGCTCGTGGGGAAACAATGGCCAATTCATGTTACCGTAACCTGGAGAAAAACACGGTTTCTTTTAAAATACCTACCAAGCGGCTCTCTAAACACTCTCACATATAATTATATGCTGTAAAGAACTGTTAATACCATATTATGCCTAAATCTCATTACGCCCTTTGTTTGAGAAAGAAACTAAACACTAAACACCATGCAAAGCACTGAAAAACATTATCATGGGTTTCAAACAAACAGGTTAGCTTCAGTATAGTGGCTCTATCATTGCTGCTTCAGCATCTCTGTTGAAGGCTGGGCTCCTCTTAGATAGTGAGATACTCTTAGACGCACGTTACTGGGACATTACATCACATCACATGACACAACATTCACTGACACAGGAGACACAGATCACTCTGGGCAAAAACGATAAAGATGAAAACCAAACAAAAACCCTTACGCCCCCATCCCATCAACCCAGCAACCCCACACCATGGAAAAAAAGACAGCAAAGAAACAAAAACAAAACCCATGGGGGAGGGGGGGGGGGGGCCACAAGAAAACTGATAAGGAAACAGTAACAGCCCCTAACAAAAAAACAAAATTATAATGAAAGATACACAAGCCATCATGTACATCCAATTGCATAACCCCCCCCCACCACCTGCCAAAATACTCATCATAAAATCACAAAATCACCTGCATTGTCCAACAATTTGTAAAATGCATGGTTAACCCTCAGGCAGGCAGTAAGCAACCCCCACAACATGACACCAGGATTCCTCAAAAAGAAACCGATTAACCTCATACTACACTAATGACTCATTACCAATCAGCTTTAAGTGAGGGCGGGGTTTGTCTGTGCCTTCAAGGTGGTTATAGGTATTCCTTGTCCTTGCGTCGCTACATTACGTATTGATGAGACCATGCCCTATTGTGTTTTCCCCTTTAAGCAGACACTTGAGGACGGGCGATCGTTTTACTGTCTATTCAAGCATGGGGGGGTACAGTCACCCCTGACCTGAGAAAGCGAGTCAGAAACGCAGGCACAATGCCCAGGACCTAATGTCGTAGCCATCAAAGGACATGCGACACATTATTTATTACCTCGGGTCAACCCGAAAATTGAGGGCCTTTCACTGTCGTCGTGGTGTTGCGTTTCACCAATGGGAGAGGGCTCTGTCTGAGGAGCGCCATCTTGCACCGCACAGGAGTTCAGCTGAGATCAAAGACTCACGCAAGCTGCCAATTACAGGGACTGATCGTCAGCCGACGTTTGGAAATCAGTCTTCCGCATGTGGCCACATTGTTTCCCACCAAAAAGAAATCTGCGATGGAATAATCTCAGGTTAACTGTGACAAAGCTGTCGTCATAAAGCTCACTTCTCCCTGTGTCCATCATCTTATGGTTCCCCCCAAGAAATGTCGGACTCCTTGAGTTTGATCGTAGCTTATAGTGCCTTTATGTTGAGTTCTGTGAATTTGCATATGGGATATTACCATAAACACAATGACTGTGTTACTCCAAAAACTGCAAAATCTAAAACAAATGCATTTTTACATCACTAAATACTAAGTTATATCATCTAAGTGAACCCCAATGATGCACATTCGGTTATAACTGCTTTATAATATGTTAATGCCAAGTTCATTAAGTTTGTTATATGCTTAATGGAGGCCTTGCAAACTGATACCTCATACACTTAAAAGTGTAACCAGTCTGGCTACTCCCAGCAATACTAGACTGCTGGAGATGACAGCAGTTCATTTTAAATTTGGTTAAATATGGAGATGCGTCAGAGCTAATCAAGTTAACCAGGTTAAACAATATATCAGGTTTTGTGCACAAACAGAAAATAGGCTGGCATCTCTTCCATGCATGACCACGGGGTTAGCCCTCGCGTTTCTGCGGCGTGTGCTCTGTCAGAGGTGTGTGCGTAGCGTGGCGTGAGGCGCAGCAGGGTCCGTGTGCACCTGTTGCAGGGGCTGCATGCGAAGCTCGGCGTCTCGGGTCCGTTTCGTGCGTCGGTCCCTGCTCGCCTCGCTAGCTCTCTTTACGCCCCTGCGTCTCAGCTCCACCGGCCCATGACAGCAGATGACGGAGCCCGTGAGAGCGTCTTTTCTCGGGAGCGCCTCAACAAAGCGCCGGGAGGCGCGTTAATCAGCCCGCCATTGTGTCCGCCATCCCCCGTCTCCTCGGAGACCGGGACCAGCCATCGCCCCTGTCACCACGGGGTTTAGCATTCCTTCAGCACTTCCTGTATCTGCCGAGAGAGCGCATCCTTTCGCGGACAGGAAGCAGGCTTCTGTCAGTTTCACTGGCACGGAGTTTGAGTGGGCATGTGTAAGTTTCCATAGCAGCTATTTGTCAGAGTATTTGATGAGATTGTGTAACCATAGTTACAACACTGATTACGTATGGGTATTTGCAGACATTGGCATAGTCAGTACTGTTTAAGGATAATAATATTTGCTGTACCTTTCTTCAAATCACAATCACAAGGCGAACAATCATTTGAAACATGTAAAAGCCTACTTGTACTTGGTTTAATTAATGATTGGCTGAATTTTTGTTTATTATTGTTATTATTATTTTAAATCACTGTCATCTTTGATCTCAATCCTGTACTTTGTAAAATTGCTTACATTATTATGAATTTAAAAAATGGAATCATGAATTAAAATATACAAATAACAATGAATGTTTTTTGAAAGAAACTTTTCAGTAGGCCTACACCATTAAATTTTATGAGACCTGTGGTATGAAATAATCACTGTCTCTCATGGTTGTGTTTGAAAAGACAACTGTTTTGTTGTCATAATTGCATGAAACACCATTTTGGTTGGTTTGGTATATCCTAATATTACCAGCTAATAGACATCCGCAAGAATCTAAAATGTGCACACGCCCAATCCCCTACATTGACGGCACCTTTATGGATGTCAAATGCTTCTTTTTAGCAGTACGTTACCAGATTCTGACAGCAGGACAGTTTAATAAAGTGCAAAGTATATTTCATAAGCGCTATGAAAAGGAGGCGTGACGAGCAAAGCATTCTAATGAACTTTCCCAACACAGCAGGTGTAGCCACCAGACCATTGTGGGGGCTGCTCTCTTAACTGCCAGAAAATATTGGATTTTAGATTTATATCTATGTATGGTAATTTAAATGCACCAAATAAGTGGATACGCAGTGGAGAGGAGAGAAAACGCGCACATTTCTGCTTAATTTTATTGTAATGTTTTATGTTAATAAATCGCATCACTGTAGCCTACATTGTGTAGATTTTTTTGTCTTGCCGTTTATTGCAATCCTGGAGATAATGACTCTTTTTGAACGCTGAATATTTGTTTAAACGATATGTAAAGGAAGGCTGGTTTTTATAATTGGAATGTTTTCAAAATAAGTATGGGGGGGGGGGGGGGGGGGTGAAATTAATCTGACAAACGCCTACTCCGTCCACACAGCGTAATATAATTAAATCATTTATGCGTTACATGTTATAATCAGGTGAGGATTCAAAGGCAGCCATGTTGTGTATAGTTAACTGTGACCGGTATGAACAAAGCGACAGGTGTTATGTTTATGTACGTCATTTATTGAATTGATTACTGTCACTGAAATGGTCACTCCCTAATTTGATGTTTGACACTGTAATTGTTTTATGTAGTTCTCTGTAACGCACTCTGCGCTCGTTCCTTGGTTTAGAGTGGCATATTAATTTATATGTGCTATACACATAGTATATACGTTTAACTGATCAATTGATTCGATCTGAACCGGTGAATTGAATCGAGATGCCCCGCATAAAGACAAAGTTCCAATCGCTTCGTAAACAGAGTGTATAACGTCGCAGTAAAACTGCAAAACAACCGCATTTTTGCGGTCAGGAATGTGTTGCGCGGTACAGTCCATCTTCTGCTTCACCTGCGACTTTTGACTCTTTGATCTACGGCGGAGAGCTTGTGGGGCTCCCAGTTTTACCCGGTGACACCTGAGAATAAGACCTTGAGCAGATCACTAACCTTCGCTCCTTTAAGCCAGGGTGGAGGCAGTGGGGGAATTTGCCAAGTCACCTGGGATAAAAGCCGCAGCGAGTCACTCGCGGGACCACCCCCCTTAGCCCTACAGGGAGGCCCCCGCTGATCCCCGCGCCTGCCCCGCGCACAAACAGCCCCATTAGCTTACCTGCAAGGAATGCTTGGTCAAGTGAACAGTGCAGAGCCAGACAAAGCCCTGCTTCAGAGAAGATTACAACTCTAACAGGAAACCCTTTCATTAAGAAACTGTTTGAAATTTTATCAATACCGTCATCACCCCTTGAGGTCGGCAAAACCATTTATAATCACCCTGCCTTGGCTTCTTATTTGGTTGTGTGTCTTTTTTTTTAAATAGCGAATTACTGTTCGGGATAGAGGAGTAACTTGTTTAACATGGAGCGCTGTCAGGAGCACGTGCAATGACAAAGCGTTTCTGCTCCTTTCCCCAGTCACCCTGCACCTGCGCCCAGATCGGGTCAGATATTCGGCCGGCCTGCCAAGCTGTCACTCGCGCCGAATGAAGGCTGGAAAAACAGCCCGTGAGTAACGTTCGGGTCCCCTATCTAAAAAGCCCGGCAGCGTCCAAAGAGGAGAGGGTGCAAACGAGGAGTCGTAACTGCTCATCACATTCACCGCTTCGCCTCTGTTCTTTCGCTTGCAGTCATGACGAAAAATAGAAATCTAATGACCAAGCATCGCTTACAGTCATAAAACTATTTAAACTCACTCTGACCTACTTTGATTGGAGTCAGTATATAGTGATGGATCGCAATGGGGTCTCATCGGTTGCTCAAAATTATCTGGCTAACACATGGATGCTGGGAGGGCATACCATGTTTTTGTATAGCGATTAATATTTATTTCAGAACCTCAAAACCTATTTATTTTTTCCTTTTTCATGAAGGGTGCATTGATAATTAGTACCTGGGCAGCACACAAGGTAACTTCAATGTCCTAACAAAGACAAAGCATTTAAAACTAGTGAGCTAGACACATGTATCATTAAACATAGGCCTAACAAAGAGCAATGCCGTGAAGTAACGTTTCGACCCAAACACAAGTGATACAAAGATTAGCACATGGACAGCAGTCTTTGACTGGAGTCAAGACAATGTGGCAGTAAATTTGTAACTGTTATATAACGAATTCAAGTGCACTGTGCGAAGAAAGGGTTGTAGAGCATTATGTAGGCCTACTTTCAGGAGGTTATGTGGAGGTCAGTTGATCGAACCATTGGCTAGTTAATGTGTGGGTAACTCAGCAATGAAAAATGACGAAAATCACACTTTACATCCGTATTTAGGTTTATGCAGGCAAAAAAGACCCGATGTTTCGGCACAAGTGGTTCCTTCGTCAGGGTACAGCATTCATTTGCCTGGACTACTTTCTTCTATACTTGTCAACGCAGAGCTTTCTGTACGTGTGAAAAGGTTCTTTGATTTATAGACACCGTATATGGGTTTCGAAACTAATGTGCAAATGCAGCTCTGATATTAAAAAAATAACTCAATATTTTCCTCAGAATCAAGGCAATGATTGAAACTCGTGTTTTGTGAATAAGCTGCTCAAAATAGTGACATCGTGAGGCCAGTTTGCAGTGGGCCTTATTTTTCCTGGAAATATTTGCTTTCAGCTAATAAACACTTTCAAAGGCGACATAACACCAAACGTTCGCAGGATTTCAAAATCACTACCCTGCATACATTGGTTCCTATCCAAATGCCAAAAGAGACTAAAAATAAGCATCTATCCAGTTTCTTCATGAATGAGCGCTCTTCGGCATTAGCGACCACGCCTATAAATATCTATCGATCCATTCCAAACTGGATGAAGTGACTCGCGATTTTAGCACCACAACCGGTGTATTAGCAGCATTAACGAAAAAAAGGGTTCTCACAATGGTATATATGTAACAGTGTGACGGAGAGACTCGTGTAAATTATAAGCAATAGAAATGAATAAGCAATACTTATTTGCATTGATATTGAGGGGGAGAATGCGACTGTAAACCAGAAGCCTTTAAACTACAAAGTGTTATTGCTTGTTTTCCACCCTGTCCTTTGAAAGCAGCTCTTCGTGTGAAATATAATTAGTCTTACCGCTGCATGGCTCCCGGATCACACCCCGCGCTAATTCATTGCTTCTGATAATGCATATAAATTTGAGGAGAAATCACATTAGCCGACAAGCGTTATTGCATGTCACATCATCACCAATGTAGTTCTCCTGGCTTTTTGAGGGATGAACCTTGGTTGCGCGTGTAACGTTAAGCGCAAATAACGAGAAAGCAATCTAATACAGCATGCAACAACACAATTAAGCTCATCTGCACTGGCAATCTGTTGACGTGTTTCCCTCCCTTTCTAAGCAAATCAAATTTGAATTGCTGCGAGAAAAAACAGGTTGCTTTCAATTTTTCAGGGGTAATTACTCATATCACAACATCTATGCCATTGAACAGAGAGATCCAGGCGTGCTGTTTTCTTCAAGGCGGGAGTGATTTTGCACTGGTGAAACCCAGATCTTCCGATCCCTTTGTAAACAATATCTATAATGTGACACGCAGATACGGCTATCTGGACGTTTTAAGCATAAGACATTCCCTAAGATATTTTCATCGTCTTGCTGTGTTTTGTGGAGAACGCAAGCCGAACAGGGCATTTCGCTTGTCACGATAGGTAAGAAGGGGAAAAAAAACATTCCTTAAAGCGCTAGGATCACCACAGAGAACAGAAAGACCTGCATTGGTACGCTGTCAGAATCGGCTACCACTCCGAGATTCGCATGTTTTTAGCTGTGGCTAACCATGGAACTCTATCTCTTCGGAAAGAAGGAGCTATTAGGAATTATTTTACCCGTCTTCATAACGGTTGACTAGCGGGTTACTTTAGGTAAACAGTAAAAAAATCTCGAGAGGATATGATTCTTTTTGAGCGCAGTGAGGGACCCAATATTATTCGGTACACCACACAGCTAAAATAGTGAACTAGAATTAGATGTTCAACTCGATTTTCAGGGATGTCTTTTCTCTGCAGTTTTATCACCGATCCAGACAAAATTTCCTGTCTGGTCTACCTCCGAGGAGGATTTTTTTTCTCCTGACTTTTCGGTTAAACGTTTCATTTAGCAACGCAAACTGTAGGCCAAATGTTAGCAACCGAGATTTGCATCATTTTGTGGCTTGCTAACACATTTCACACCACATCCGAAATGATGACAATTATGTAGTGCTACGTTATTGTCTAAAAATTACCAAAGTAACTAAATTGTTAGATGGTTGGCTAACTACCCTTGTCTTTATAATGTGATCAATCTGACAACTGGCTTGTTAGGCATTGGTTATATAAAATGCAATCTATTGCCGGCTGTATAATGTCAACAAATATGTCCTCACAGGACACCAAACCTTTTCTTTACGTGGAAAGACTGGGCCTGAACTTCTGTATATTTAACATAAAGTTTTACTGACCCAATGGTTTGAAAATATGTAACATTTTCAACTGTGTATGAGAACTTTGAATCCGCATAAATCCTCTGACCTGAGCAGTGGTGAATACATGTTATCTGAGCTGAGACTACATTAGTGTACCAGTTAGGAGAGCACCCTGTGGTAGAAAGCCAAGTCAGACCTTAGGTGAAGTAAATTGTTTCATATACAGTATTAAAGGAAAACCATCTGAAGAAGTCCTGGAGCCTAGTGGGCAACATACTTTTACTTAGGTTAGCCTATTGCGCCACCTGCTGTTGCTTGAATGTATGAACCAGGCAGCCAGAGCCTTTTTATTGTGGCCTAGTGGACCCACCTGAACAAACAAATTGTGACGTGACAATAAGCATATCCAAACCATCGTTTAAGTCTTTTGCAGTGTGCAGCAATGCATTGTGACCATTAAATACATTTTCATGCATTTTTTAGGCAAGCGATTTCTAATTACCCGTTCCATGTCAATGCATACCTATAAATCCTAACATTATTAACACTTCCCCAAAAGCAATTTTCAAAACTGCAGAAATGTTACAGAGTTCAGCCATCAAAGTTTTATGGTCTCCACAAAGCAGTCAAACAATTACAAATTGAAAATTATATTCTAAATAGAAACTGTTTCTTTTTGTTGGATTTACAAATTCAATTTACAGTGAGATATGTCTCTGATATTCTCAAATGGCTGTGTTTCTTGCTTTGGATTCAGTAATTAGTCAGCTTTGCCCCTTTTTCAGAAATGGAGTAATGTTTTGGCCATATATTTTAACAATGTAAAGGACAATATTATTTGCAACATGCTGCATAATCATATTCATATTTATTGTTGCTTATTCATGAATATCATGTTATTACTCTAATTTTGCTGTATTCAGTGGTAAATGGGATTACTCAGTAACTGGCAGTGTATGCTCCTCTTTCCAGCGTCTTAACCTAAATGTGTTGCATTTCTTATTTGGTCAATAGGCACACACAAAACAAAATGGTTCCAGAATCCTTTACCTCTAACACAATCCACTATGTATGACCCCTGCGTTTCTGGCTAACATGTCCAATGCTTGCTATGATTTAAAGTGACTTGATGCATAAGTAAACATTCAGCATCACTTTGTACAAGGAGGCCTTACATGATTCAATATATTTCAATTTTATGTGGCTGACATTTCTCTTATTTTTGTCTGTTTATACTGATATTTATTTTGGCATCTGTACATGAATGAATGAATTTATATGGCACCTTTTGAGGTTCTGAAAGTGCTTTACTGTGAGGGAAGGTATACTTAACTGCCACTGATATGTTGATTCATGGGAGCCATTTTGTGGCATAACACTGACCACACATCAGATGAGGAGGAGAGGAAGTGAATTATTTTAGCCTCTTAAACTGGGTGTTGTGGTCAGATTGAAAAGAGGCTGATTGAGAATTTAGCCAGGACACCAGGGAACCCCTTACTCTTTGCTATAATGGTGCCGTGATATCTTCAATGACCACAGAGAGTCAGACATTAGATTTAATGTCTCACTCGGAAGATTGTGTTACATGCATATTAACCCTATTCCATTCAGATATACACATAGTTTGGTAGCAGATACTCTAAGGTAGTGGGGCTTCATGTTTAAAACCATGGATATCAGAGGTGGAAAACCCCGGCTTCAGAAAGTAAAAGTCCTGCCACGTATTTATTCCACCCATGCACTACACCAGCTGAATTTAATTAGCACAACTCTTCAGCCAGGTAGAGGAGCTAATTAGTGAAATCACCTTGTTTAGTGAATGGCTAGAACAAATACATGGTAGGACTTTTACTTTCTGAAGCCGGGGTTTTCCACCTCTGATGGATATGAACTTTCCACCCCGTCATCCTAGCAGACTGACTGCCTTCAAGGCCCTTGTTCCTATCAGGGCTTTTACTTAAGATTTTAAATGATGTAAGTCAACATCCACGTGTGCTCTTCAGCTACTTTTTTGGTTTGCGTTGCTCGCCGTCTCATTCTTAAGTCCACATTTTCCCAAATACTGAACCGTACTTAATTCCGGTGAATAAATTCCCCTTAGTTCAGGGGTTTTGGGTGTACCAACCTGGCAACGCCTGTTTGTTTACAGCGCGCAGCACGCGCGTGTGCTGCGTAATGACGTCACGGCCGTGACAGAACAGGTTAGGCGAAGCGGACCCGTGAGCCGCCCGGTTGCGTGGGGCTCCGATGCGGTGGAGAAAATGGTAGCTCGGCTGCGTGAAACGAAACGACCGGCGCTCTGGTTTCCGAGTAAAGCGGACAGGTATCTCCACGTAGGAATTCACGATCGCTCCAAGTTAGCTGAAGGGTTAGCTCGCTAAGGCTCGTAAAAAGCTTCGTGCCGAGAAAAGGAAGAACGAGATGGGGGAGGGGGAACGAGCATTCATACTGTTAGCGAGCTGTAGTTAGCTTAGCCGTATGCTTTTAAACCAGATAGACTGACTAAGACAACTGCAGAAACTGTGCTTTTGAAAAAATCATCTGCATGGGATCATTTGGGATTGGATAAGGATCGCAGGCTTCATCGAGCTATCTGGTGTGTCGGTTGTAACACCGCCATAGCTAAGTAAATAGCTAGTGTGACCACCCCCACCTCAGACAGCACGCCTGCGAGCGAGTAACTACATTGTCTGGAGGTTTTCACACTCAGTCAACACTGCTCACTTGCGGAGTTATGTCGTCCTGTAACTACACTTATATAACTTAAAGTTGTAGCAAGATAGTTACATGTAGAGTTGTAAACACCATAAACTTAGTTAAACATTTTACTCCAAGCTTAGCCACACCACGGTGCCTCGCTTAATAGCGAAATTATTTTCGATTCACTTCAACAAACGGTGAGCTACCGTGTATCTAGACTGCCATCGTTAAATACTGGTATCTACAATATTATCCTTGTCTGTTTACCATCGAGGAACCAATGGTAATGAGGTGTTGCTGGAGTGACATTTGGTAGCCTGGTCATAGGAATGAGGCATGTAACTTAGTGCAGTACCCATATTGTTGCAAGTACAGTGGTAGGCTTTCAGAGGAATTTGTTTTGCAGGCCACCTCTGTTATGAGGAGTGTTGTCGTCCTATAGCCTGATGTATCTAAATTTAGACATTCATGAATTAATAACATCCCAGCCTGCTGTTTTTTTGGCTACTGTGTTTAAAAAATAATCTTGCACTGCTTCATACACCCAGGACGCAAATCTCAAGATTTGGTGATCAGTGTAAGGAAAGTTTACCACATATATTTGAGTAGGCCACACTGATGTTTTTAAATTGTGAACATTGGGCTGAGTTAGCAGATAGCTGTTTGTCAAGCACTTTGCAGTACTGGTTTGAGTTGGTCAATTTATTGTTTATGGTGCACCTTGGGTTACATCAGCCTAGCTCAGATTGCCTCTCAGCTATTTAATTTCACAGCAAAACAGCTATTTTTGTCACAGAGTGCATCGTTTCCTCTAATGTTTGCTTATGTGTGTTTTTCCTAAGGTCTGTATCGCTGTAGGTATGGAGGCAGAGGCAAACTCGCTGCGTGTGGAGTTCCCGGACTTCTCCTGCTCCATCTTGGAGAAGCTGAACCGTCAGAGGCAGCTGGGTCAGCTGTGCGACATCACCGTGGTGATCCAGGGCCACCGTTTCCGGGCCCACCGGGCGGTGCTGGCGGCCAGCTCGCCGTACTTTTGCGACCAGGTGCTGCTGAAGAACAGCATGCGGGTGGTGCTGCCGGACGTCATGCACCCCTGCGTGTTCGAGAGCCTGCTGCAGTCCTGCTACACCGGTGTGCTGCAGCTGCCCGTGGGCGAGATCGTTGGCTTCTTGACCGCCGCCAGCTTCCTGCAGATGTGGCACGTGGTGGACAAGTGCACCGAGCTGCTGGAGGCCAACTCGGCCATTCTGGGGCAGAGGTCCGGGCCGGGGAGCGTCCAGCTGTCCCCCGGCGGCGGCAGTGGCTACGACAGCCCCAGCGAGGCGTTTGACCCGGGGCAGCAGGCGCTGTTCGGCAGGATCAGCGACTGCGCCGATGGAGAGGTGGAGCGGCTGGTGGAGAACTGTTTCTCGCCGCAGGATGCCGCGGCCAGGGGCTCCTCTCCGCCCGAGCGGGACCGGGACGGCGAGGACGGGGGCGGGGACGCTGCGGAACGGCAGCCCTCCAGGCCACTGTACATCCAGCCCAGCATCATGTGCCACAAGCGCTGGATCCAGGTGAAGGCGGAGAGGGTGGAGCAGGAGGATAGGGACGGCCCGATGGTCGCGGCGGTGGCGGGGGAGGAGGAGGAGGCTGCCGAGGACCCCAACAGCGCCGAGCCCGAGCCGGCGAGCTACGCCGAGGACGAGTACCAGCTGACACCCGGCACCAGCTCCCTGGGTGCCGGCGCGGAGGAGAAGCTGGCAGCCGACCTGGAGGAGATCCAGGAGGGGGAGCACCCGTACGACGACCCGCTGGACTTCTACGGTGCATCCATGGAGGAGTTCTCCGGCGACAAGGCTGAGGGCGGCCCCGGCGAGCCGAAGGAGGACGCGGGAGGCGCGGCGGGCGCAGATGGGGAGGAGCCCCCGGAGGGCATCCAGGAGGAGACCTCCCATTCGGGCTTCGCGGCAGTGGTCTACAAGCTGTACCCCTGCCAGTGCGGGAAGAGCTTCACCCACAAGAGCCAGCGGGACCGGCACATGAGCATGCACATGGGGCTGCGGCCCTACGGCTGCGCCGTCTGCGGCAAGAAGTTCAAGATGAAGCACCACCTGGTGGGCCACATGAAGATCCACACGGGCGTCAAGCCCTACGAGTGCAGCGTCTGCGGCAAGCGCTTCATGTGGAGGGACAGCTTCAACCGCCACGTCTCGTCCTGCACCCGGTCCCACCAGGCCCGCCGTGCCGTCGCCGAGCAGGCCGCGCAGATATGCTGATCCCGGGTCAGCCCCGGGGGGCCCCGTCGCTGGGTTGCCCCGACCGCCTCACCCCGCAGGGGCCTGGGGTAGTGCCTCCGGTGTGGGGCGCTAAGTTGTATCCAGGTCTGAAATGCCTGATCTCAGATCTGCAGTGCTCTTACATGCTTGAGTTCATTGGCATTGGCAGCGCATAGAGTATGAGACTCTGTTGTTGGTTTGGAAACCATACTTGGGCCTTTCTTTCTTGTGCGTTAGTCGCCGTACAGTCCCATTTCATTGTGTCATTAAAACTTGGTAGTGTCACGGTTGACATGGAGTGCTCAAGAGGTACAAGCACTCCAACACCTTCAGATGTGCGTTTACTACAGTAGTTTGCTGCTTTTATTTCACAAGAAATACTGGCACAGAAACCTCTGGTTGTTCCTGAGCCATAGGAAACCGTTTGTTCATTTATTACTTATTTATATTTAGAGGTAATTGGGGAGATTTTGACTGCAGCCGCAAACTCCTTTTGTGGGTTGACAAAGGATGACAAGCATAGTCACTCAGATCTTTTAAAATATTTTAGTGTAATTCTCAGATGTGCTGGTAACTTATCCCTCACTTTTATTAGCAGCGATGTAAGATGTAAAAGGATTGAGATTTTATAGTGGGACACAGAGAGATCAGATGTAAGAATGGAGAGAGTGTGTTGAATGTTTGTGTGTGCAGGGGAGGTCATACACACATCTGTGTATTTATCAGAAAATGAGGTGCTATGGGGCAGTTTAGACTGTTCTTCATTTATGTCAGTACGATGGTCGTAGCGGAGACGTTCTTGGTTGAATTACTGGTAAGTGTAAATCAATGTTAAGCCTTTCTTACTACGGGTATTGTGTTTTTATTATGTTCTTCAGATCAGCCACAAACAGGGTTTTTTTTTATATTTATGCCATGAGGCAAGGCGTTGTGAGTTGTGAGTTGTGTTGTACAGGAACTTCAGTTACAGGTATTGAAACATTTGGTTTTGATTTGGAACACATTTCACTTAGTTTTGGTAATTATGGTCAAGGTCCAGGACATATTGTAAATAACATTATTGGAGCAGTGTAACGCATTCCTTTTTATACAGAATACATATATACGTGTCTGTGGGCATATATGTGTATATATATCTAGAAGTATTTAATTGATTTTTTATTAAATTAATGTAAATGTTTATTTATTACAAGAGGACTTATACATGAAAATGCTATACTTTTATTAGGTACTTTTTCCGTTTTTCTTATACAGAAGAAAATATACTGGTGACTGTTGTATTTTTGGACTGAAATCCTTTTTAGAAAGGTTTTATTTCTTCGAAGTGTAAGCCCTTCTAGGATCTTTAGTAGTGCACATAGAATACGGCTGGTTTGAAATAAAACTACTGGTAACCTGAGGCAGCAGGTAAGAAAGCAATGACCATATCTCCCTTTTTGGAGGGTGGCATTCAAGTGATGCAAAGCTAATCTGAGAATACTTTGAAAGAAATGCATTTAGTGTTTTATATATACTATATATATATATAGAGAGAGAGAGAGAGACAGACAGACATCAATATTGATTTGAATACTTCTGTTAAACTTGATAACTTTGCTGACAGCACAATATGTGTAAAAATGCTTAGTGTTTTTCCAGATAATCTCCTCTATAAGCTATGCGCTGGAGTGATTATAGTACGAGAAACGATCATTTGTATTATTTTACACAAAAGTAGGCTCTGTGACTGACTGGGGTGTCACAAGGTGCTTCATTTTAAATGCTTGTTCCTGTATTGTTTGTAACAGTGTTGAACAATATGGACTGATTAACAGAAAGAGCAGGCTAAGACAGTGTTTACTGGAATAGCGGACAATCATTTTTATGGGACATAAACTCATGTTTTTTGTTTCTTTGATGACAATTCCTCCTTGATATCAAACCTCATATTTTAGCTCTTATACTGTCAAGCAGTTCTTTCTTGCCTCTTCTTTAATTAAAAGCACTGTAGAGTTCTCCATTCAAGGATAGCAGATGGTCCTGGTAGATTATTTTCAAATGGGAACCATTAATATTTTTGCTGCATTTAATGCCTTGTACTGTGGGTCTCCAGGATCATGTTAAATCTAAACTAACATTTTTTGTGTTTATTGCATTTTTATGTAGAACACTCAGAGAGATACAGATATACTTGAACACTATGTATTGGTTAAAATTAAATTGAGGATTGAGATGCTCTTTTATTTTTTATGGTTTTATTTTTTGTCAAATCTACTTCCCTGAAGAAAAAAAACCCAGGGAAAGTGTTTGGTTAGACTTAGCCTTTACAAAGCTGATTATATAAATGTTGTCTACTTAGTGTTTGATATGTCAAGCCAAATTGTACCTGGGATTCGTTATTATTATGTTTTATATCTTTAAAATCATTTCAAGCTCCTACTGGTATAGAAATGTGAAATATTAACCATTGGATAAACAAGTGATGATTTTTCAGAGAAATACCTGAGGTGCACTTAAAGATGGTTGCACAAAAAGTCTGTCTACTACATATTGCTACCTTCAATTACAATTTTCTTCTCATAGAAGAATGTTGTGGATTTTTGTACAAAAACGTGTTCTGCAATAAATGTAACTGGTTTTATCCTCACCTAAGCTGTGGTTATTTCTCAGAATGGCATGTTAGATGCTTGCAATTTCAAAATGGTTCCACCAGGGGGCAGCTGTCTCCTGTACATGTCGTATTGGAAATCGGACTAAAATGCACACCCTCGCTGGCCTCATAGCCATGGGACTTCAGGCTGGTCCTGTTTAGACTGGCTTCTAATGCTGTCCCCGCCCCAAACCACCCCACTTCAAGAGTGTGGAGGCAACCATCAGTATGCTAGTGGGCAAAATAACTTATCAGATTCAGGCCACCTAATGAAGGAAAATATTGATTGTAATCTACTTTCAGCCTTACCAAACAAATATCTGTTTTTCATATTTACAACAGTAAATGTAATGATGGTAAATATATTGCTGAGAAATATCATGTACTTCACCATACGCTGTTATATTCTATTTCCACATCATTATGCAACACCTCTTTAAAAACTCTCAGTCTTTGTGAATCTTTACTGATTTCCATTCCAGGATGGAATCGGAGTCAGCCAGGAATAACCATGTTTAAAACACGAGAGGTATGATTCCCAGTCAAATAGGAGCATGGCAAGAACACAGCACACTTATTCTGTCTTTGCCAGGGCATCTCAAGGACATAACTGTACTTTTGGGGGGGCTTCAGCTACCTTGTTGGTGCATTTTTGACCCAGAAGCTTGCGCTCTACAGTCATTTGCCAATTTATGGTCATTCACCAGCAGCCCACCACTGAAGCAAAATAATATCAATTTGCTAGGCTTCAATACCCAATATATGCAACATTGCTGCAATAATTTACAGCCATTAGATTATTGTCATTTAGTAGAAGCTTTTATCCAGACCGACATACATATATGTAGGTTACAATTTTATCCATTTATACTGCCGGATATTTACTGAGGCAATTGTGGGTTAAGCCCCTTGCAGCAAGGGTACAGCAGCATTTTCCCAGCGGCGGAGTGGAACCGGCAACCTTCATCTACTACTACATTTTCGACCCGGAAGAGTTGCGCTCACGTGACACATTCACTTCCGGCGTGGAATAGCTGGGAAAACAGCAGTCGCCCGATGCGTAGCTGGAGTAGGAGGAGGAGGCCTGGAGCAAAGCGATCCGCGGTGGGGGGGAATGGGCGACATTTGATCGGGGGAAAAGGTGAGATCGCCGTTAAAACGTGTCTGAGCTGTCCCCTGAGCGCACCGACGCGCCCCGGACCCCCCGAGCGACGCCGCCGAAGGCGCTCATCCATAGCTGGCTGTCCAGCCGCAAAATCGGCGGATTTCGCCTTCGTGTTCGCCAGCCTGCTGGCAGCGCAGCACGGCAGTGTTAGCCGGATAGCAAGCTGGTCAACTGACCGCACGGGTCGAGTTTTTATTAACCCAAAAATAAACTACTCTTAGCGATATCACATTGCCAATTTGCAGTAAGTTAGCGAACTAGCTAGGCAGCGATTGCTCCACAACTTTCGACCGGCTATATGAATTTTGTAGTGGGCGACCTAGCTAGCTAGCGAGCAAGTAATATCGAGTTGGCTAGGTAGTGATGCAATGTTACCTAGTCCGATTTCACGTAAATAAATGTTAAAATTCATACTATGGAGCTAGTTGGCTAATATACTGTGTCTCGATCGTTGTATCTGTCTCCGTCATGTTTTAGCGAGCCAGCACGGCAGATAATGCAGGGATTTTAGCTGATCTCTGGGAGGGTGGAGAGATTGCTGATAAGACTTCTGAACTTGACAAGTCAACTTACACGAACTTCACGATTTTTGGGGGGGAATCCAATTTCTTTAAAGTTTGAAGAATGCATACAATTTATCTAGTCAGATAGACTGATCTTTAACCGTAGCTAACGTTGCTTGATATCTGAAGAATACACTGTTTTATTAATTAAGTCGATGGTGCACAAATGGCCAGCTAGTAGTGAGAAATTAATGTTACCACATTTTATCCGATCGGAAATCTAGCCGTCGTTGCCAGCTGTTAAAACGACTTATAAAGTCGAAGCAATCTCGATCCCCCTACATATGTTTAGCTAGCTGCAGATTATTACGCCAAGACTGTCGATCAAGAGTTGAATTTATCAGCTAGCGAGCCAGCTAAATTAGCTTTGTTAGCTACTTTATGGGATTTTGACACCTTTTGACACCGCTCCGAAACTGTTGATCTGTTGTTGCACCACCACATTTTATTTTTCACGTCATGCAGGCAACGTTAGTTTCAGGAATCTGTTTTAATAATCTGAGTGTAAGTAGATGGTGTACCTAGACTTTAGCTGAGTCGGTACTTCGCTAGCAAGTTCGCTACACAATTGCAGTCTCGGTGTTGAAATGCATGTTGACTCGGAACGGCGTATGATCGGTCCCCCATCTGGGTCGTTACATTTAGCTAACGTTAGCTTCCTGTCAAGCGTGGGTCATTTAGGTAGCTAGCCAGCTGCATAGAGCTTGCTTGTTGTGCACATCGATAGGCATGAGTGGAACTTGTGCAAATTGTAATACAGAGACTCGCCCGCATATTGATGATGTGATACAATTTAATTGTAATATAGAGTCTCGCTAGCGTATTGATCATGTAGTACACTTTTGAGATTCACCACGACAGTTATTTCCCTTTTGAAGTGCCTTTTTAAAGGGGGGTCGCTATGGAAACTCGGGTCAGACGAGGATCTCCGCAATCTTTCGGTTTCCATTTTACGCGGAAACTTGACTCACTGTGTCACATGGAATTTTTTGTGTTACACGGCCTGACCTGTCTAATGTTGTACGCCGCTTTTCTTGGACGTATTTTCGAAAGACGTTCATCAGAAAATGGAGTAACGCTGGTTCATTTTTTTGTCATCATTTTGCCGAGAAAAGATATTGGGTCTGTGCCTCGCTATCGTTTAATTTACTTGAACATGCTTTCTGGCATGTTAATTATTTCTCTGTAATTGGCGCACACTGTTGACCCTGTTCAAATTCGTCGCAGTTGCAGAATGTGCGGTTATATAATGTTGAAGCCACCAAATCTGCAAAAGTGGGGTTTTATTATCTAGCTACCAGGTAACCGTTGGGTCGTTACAAAATGCAGACGAACAAGAATCTAAATGATCTGTTTGTGGTCGGATTTGAGGGACTCCCCATATCTTTGTGATGTAGACGTAAGTGTGTAGTGGGGCGCTCTAGCTGTCATGTTTGGGGGGTAGTGTAGCATACTGGTAAGGAGCAGGGCTCGTAGCTGAAAGGTTGCTGGTTCATTTCCCCTCTGGGGCACTGCTGCTGTACCCGTGGGCAAGGTGCTTAACTCACAATCGCCTCAATAAATGTAGTTGTAAAAATGGATAATGTAAAAATTGTAACCTGTGTAAGTGACTCTGGGTAAGAGCATCTGCTAAATGACAATAATGTAATGCCATTTGTAAGTTATTACAGCAATTTTTCTTATCTTGGGTATTCAGGGCTCTAACAAATTGATCTTATTTTTTGTGAGTGCTGGTGAATGACCATAAATAGCAAAATGACGGCAGATGTACAGGGTTTGCACTCCACACATTTTGGTTTAAATGCCTGTTTAATGTTTTTGTTATTATTAACATTCCCAAAAGGGCTATATATTAAACTTTGTTTAATGCAGTGTTTGTAATTTTGGCTGCTGTATATTTCAAAGGAGCATGTAGGCCTGTTTCAGGCTGACAGGTAAAACTCCGAATGAGTGTTTCGGGGGCTTCAGTAGAACAGACTTGATGTACCAAGAGAAAAGACAATTATGGCTAAAAACATGAAATGACTGTTGAATTGAGTGGTGTGTTGGTATCACCAGGCATTTCAATAAGAAAGAATTGGATTATTTTAGACCTAGGTTTAAACAGAACAGTGTCAGGTCACAGGAAGTGTGTGATTGATTCCTGCTGCAGCCAAGTAAAATGATTTATGGTATCTTAATTAATTTTCACAGCAACCAAAATAATGTTGAACTTGGAACTCTATCCTGTTATTGCCATGAGACCTCAAGTGTGTGCCCAATATCTTCACAAAGTGCAGCCACTCCACAATAGATGGAGCTGTACTTTGAGACATGGTGCCTGTCATCTAGCACAGACTAAAGACCCACCTTCTCAGGCTGTGGCTTGGCTCCCCTATCTAGTTGTATTGCTAAGGTCTTTATTTTTGTGTTGCATTTTAGGAATATTGTAGCATTGAAGTATACATTGACACTAGCTTTGTTATTAAAATTCTGATTATTGTGCACTTTATATCTATTTTTTGGTATAGCACTGTCTGATGCATTGACACTTTTGTTAAAATGTGGTCTGATGTGGTGTTTGCGTAGCCCTACTATATGCACTTATGTACCTTCTTACATAAATGGCTCTGGGAAAGAGCACATCCCCAGTGAGTGAATGTAAATGTACTCATATGACCTCACGTGTTTTGGTCACACTGCAGAGCGCCGTGCACCAGGACAGCACATCTTTCCCAGAATCCTCTGCTTTTAGGTGGGCGGTGAGTGCCCTTAGACATGGCGGTGGGATAAGAGTGGGGTTGAAAGTTTCATATGGTTACCAATTAAAACCTGACATGGCAGTGCAAAGTACATGATGCTGGCTCGTAGCCACGGTGTCACTCAGTTCACCAGCGTTTCACAGGACTCCGCGCCAGGTCCCTGAAGCACCTTCTTTGAACTCAATTGCAGTGACAGTGTTTTTCAGTTCCTCTGTAGACCTGAGCCCCCTTGTCAACAGAGCTGTGACAGAAGTCCTGGAAACCCCTGCCTGAATCGGCCTGGGTTCTGACAGTGCTGATAATAGCCAGATCCCAGTAACTGTAATCATTTATTTGTCTAATTAGGTATTTGTTATATTGGTCGCAGGAAAGGCTCACAGGATGTGGAAGATGTGAAACAGGAAATGCAAAGCCTCTGGTTTAATTGAGTCGTCTCCATTTTCCTCATCTTTCTCCCTGTTTCCCACACTGGCTGTGAAGGTGGTGTTTTGTGGTGTTGCAGGAGGCGGCCACGTCCCAGCCCAGCTGGCCCGCGGATATTTTCACTGCGGGCCCCGTCAGCGCAGGACGCAGCCAAACCAATTAAGCCGTGTGCACGAGTAGGCATTATTGCTTTGCACCCATTAAACTGGCATTTTTTATAGATATGGTTCCTTTCAGGCTAAGCTGTAAAATGGCTCTGGTTGGAAAGCTTTCCTCTGAGGCTGCTGTGGGGGGGGGGGGGGGGGTGGAGGTGCAGCGCTTTCAGCAGGAACGCAGGCGTGCTGCTTGTGAGCAGCCAGAGGCCTGCTCACCTCTTGCTCTCCCCCTTGCCGGTGGGGGTCCTTCGTTTGCACGCGGTGGGCCGCCTCACTCAGAGCCAGAAACGTCTCCGTCCGCGGTTCCAGGCAGCGAGCGAGCCGGGGTGGGGTTGGGGGCGGGGGGGTGGTTGGGGAGTGGACGCTGGCTTGGTGCGGCTCTCCGGTTTTGGCACACCACCCTGACTTTTGGCCAGCCCAGGTCAGTGTGGCTAAAGAGAAAAGAAGGGGAGGCTTTGTCCGACGGGGCCAGCGCAAAAAAAAGGGTAACAAAGTGCTATTTTTATCCATACTGATTACAGCAGGCGAATATGCGAAGCGTTCGTTTCCCAGGCCAATTTGATGATGGCTGTTTTTAATTGTCTTTCTTTTTTAATTGTGCCCCGATTCAGCAGAAGCAGTTTAATTATCGTCCTTCCCTTGGACGCAAAGCCGGGGACATCAGAGTTTCACCTCCCCCACAGGACCTGTGTGGTGAAAGAGACCATCCTTTGAAGGCAGCAAGCCCTTTCAGTTATGTCCAGTGAGAGTGGCAAGCCCTTTCAGTTCTGTCCTGTGAGAGCTGCATGCCCTTTCAGTTCTGTCCTGTGAGTGCTTTGAGCTCTCAGTTTTGGCCTTTGAGAGCTGCAAACCTCTTAGTTGTAGCCTTTGAAAGCTGGATTCTTTTTCAGTTCTGCCCTGTGAGAGCTGCAAGCCCTTTCAGTCAATGTGTATGAGAACTGAGAGCCATTTCAGTTATGACTGTTGGGAGCTGCAAACCCTTTCAGTTGTGGCCATTGAAAACTTCATGCTCTTTCAGTTTTGCCCTATGAGAGCCGTGAGCCCATTCATTTGATGCCGATATGAGCTGCAAGCCTCTTTATTTCTGGCGTGAGAGATCAGGAGGCCTTATCAGCTCTGGCCTTTGCGAGCTGTGAGCTGTTTCAGTAGAAGCCTGTGAGATTTTCAACCCCTTTCAATACTTGGAAGTCGGCACACAGCCCAGGGTCACGGTCCTTTTCGTTGTGTCAGTGGCACTGGACATCGTATTGAATGTTTTGGGGCAGTTCTGTTTGGCGTTATGCAATGGTTTTGCTTATTTTTCTGTTTAAAGGTCCAGTTTTTGTGTTCTGTTTTGGGCATAAATTCATTTTGTTGTAATTAACCGTGTATTGCTGTAAGACCCCAAATCAGGCATCTGGTGTTTATCTGCACCTCTATTGTCGACCTGGGTTTCAGCTGTATGCAAGGCCTCAGTAAATGCTTGTAACAGCAAGTGTATGGTGCTGTTCTTTTTCTAATTTCATCTCGCCGTATGTGCTTACCAAGGACAATCTCTTGATTTATTTTAGGTGCGCGTCTGATGAAGGCTCCCGTCCTAATTAATCCAGCCGTGATTCATTCAGAACGCGGCCCCCGTGATGCTGCTCTCTTCATTTCGCCATCACGGCACGCAGCCCCTATTAAACTGGCATCTCATTAATGTCGTTAATTTAACTTCAGGCGAGCTTCTTTGCTGTGGTTTTTTGAAGTTTTGCGGAGGAAGATTACATGGTGACATTGCGCTGTCGTGTCAGTGCCGCTTGCCTCGGGCTGTGTCACCGTGTCTCTCGGTTTGTGGATTGCGACTCGCGGTTTCAAGCATTGCCGGCGTAAGGCAGCACACCCTGTTCCCAGCCCGTTATTACATAAATAAACGGCGGTCTCACATTATTCACGCCATCTAAAAACCATAAACAAACAGTGGTTTGATGACCTCAAGCTGGGTGATGGCTGTGATTAAAAAAAAAAAAAAAAAAAAAAAAATCACCAGGAGCTGAATGTAGCAGCTTCCACGGTAGTGTCCTGTATCAGGAAGGTCAAGGCTGCGGGAGATTTCCCTCCCCTGCCAGGAGGAAGATGCCGGAAGATATTAGCACAGTCTGTGTGCTGTGAGAGGAGTGGAAAGCTTCAAACCTATGGGAGGACGAATGGAGATGGCTTTTCTCACAATAAGTGATTGACACCAGGTCTGGGGTGTAGTGTCGCCTAAAATCATCATTCCATATCAGCTGGGTAAATCCACTGTTAATGCCAGAGTCACAGGGAAGATGCGTCTTCTGAACGCCTCAGAGAAAGCGCAGCAGTGCTGATTTGGCAGACTGTTTGTCAGTAATGCCTGGCACCACGTTTCATGATCAGATGAAGCAAGCGCCGGGCTCTACGGACACGCTCGTTGTTGGGGGTTTTTGGCGTCATAAAGGTCAGCCTCATGCTATGATTCATCCTCTCTGTGAAAGAGGGAGGCGGGTCCGTTTTGCTTTTTGGGTGTTTTATATCCTCTCTTCCCGGTGCCCTCACTAGACCTGAGGGAAGGGCGGAGTCAAATGTATACCGCTGACATTTCAGTTGAAAGAAAAACTGGTTGCCTCCACTTTGAAGCTTTGAGCTTGGTGAAGATTCAAAGCACAGCCTAGTCCACAAAGAATTAGTTAAGGGAATACAAAGACAGTGCTCTGGGCTGGCTGTAGCCACTAGATCTTAGCCTGGTTGAACGTTTGCGTTTGAACCCGGTGACACAGTGTGAGCGGGAAAAGGAAGGAACGTGATGGAGGTGGAGCAATTTTGCCAGGAGGCGTGGTCAGAAACCCCTCCTGCGAGGAGGCTGAACCTAATGAAAGACTACAGGAAGCCTCTGTGTCATTAAAGCCAAAGGAGGATGTTCAGAGCACAAAACACAGGGGTGTGAGTCGGGGGTTTTAACTAGAGCAACTAGTTATTTGTAAAGTACTTGCTGCTGATCCTTTTATTGCTAGTACCATGAAAATATTACGTTTGTTTGTTTTTGAAAAAATACTCTTATGTTTACAGTTTTGTTAAATATTTCTGTTAGTGTTTATAAAAGGTAGAAACACATTTGGAAACCACTATTCATATTAACCCCTTTTGTTGTGCTGCTAAGTTAATGAACTATATCAGCCACTTGGTTACTGCATTATTAATTTAATAGAGAATGTGTTTTGTTGCAAGAACAAATCTCCCTTACACTCAACCTAAACATTATTTGTAGTGCAAACCGAGAGAACAGTGTAGTATGTATCAGTAGCTCATAGTAGAATCCAGTGTTTGTCAGTGTTCACACACAGTACACACAGTGTTTCAGTATTCACGTACAGTACGGCACAATGTTTGTTAGTATTAGCCTGTAGTACAGTGCAATATTTGTGAGAGTTATCTGGGCGTACAGTACAGTATTTACCTTGAGTACAGTACATTTGTCAGTATTCACCAAGAGTACAATTCAGTACTTAATGTTCGCTTAGAGTACAGAATCACATGCCAGCATTAACCTAAAGTGCAGTGCAATATTTGTGAATGTTAGAGTAGAGTGCAAGTGTTTAATATTTACTTAGAGTATAGAGTAGTATTTATATATTTAGTATAATATATTTGTAAGTGTTAGCCTAGAGTGTAGTACAGTATCTGCAGGACTGTATCAGTGTGAGTGATGGGGGCCTGTTGTACGCTGGCAGAGGGTAATCCAGTCCCCGCTTCGCTCTTCAGTCACGAAGCGAGCGGCAGAAAATTCATTCTTCACGAGCGAGCCGCCTTCCCGGTCCGCGGGCTCTGGGAGGACTGCGCTCTGTAGTCAATCCCGCTCTCTCTCGCCGCGCTTTGCTTGTTTAGCAAATTTGGCAGGACCGGGTTTGCAGTTTTGCAAAATAGGCAAAACGCCGCCTCTCTTGGAAAGCGGCGTTCTGCTCTGCTTATCTGGCCTGGCTGGCACTGCCTCCGCTTGTTCATTTTCTAATGGCACATGTAAGGCGCAGGCTTTCTGAGCCTTTTCTCTGGAGGAGGGCTTTTTCCAGGCCTATTCATACTCTGTCTGAGGAGAAGAGGAGTGCAGAGCTGCATTCTGTCACGTCAGGTGAAGGTAAGCAGCCGTGTCCCTGCACTTAGCTTATATGCACTGCATTTTTTTTCTTTTAAGGGCAAATCCCTTCTTGCAAAGTGGTTAATGCCATTTGGGATTGCTGGAGGGGGGGGAACTGTTTTTGTGCTGCTTTTTATTTGTCTTTTTTTTTTCTCTTCCCCCCCTCATTTCTTCCTTTTCTCTCATGTTCTTCCAGATGTCATAACATTAGAATGTATTTGCATAAGACAAGAGCAGTTATGTAGAACCTTCACAGATGGCTACATTTTGTAGCAAATGCAGAACTAAGCAAGAAGACTGAAAATGTTCTGTTTTCTTCATAATGCTGACTAGAAGTAGCGAAAGTATAGCCTAATTAATGCATGAATAAACTTGCAATGGGCCTCCCCCACGTACAGACTTTTGTGACGGTTTTAGCGGGCAGAAACTCCATCTCTCACGCATGCCTCTCCTCCTCTTCTCACGGTGCCGAGGCCGTCAGTTGTTCGGAAGATGAAAGTCAAGCAAGTCATTGCATGTGCGTTTTTATGCAACAGCATAAAAATTGCATCTGCATGCAAAGTTGAGCGTTATGCACCAAAGTCAGGTGTGCTCAGACCATGAGGGTTACTCCTAATTATCTAGCCCTTCCAGTGCTTATGTTGCAGTTTTGGTCAACATGCAAGATCCCTTCCCTGTATTTTATTGGTTGTAATTATTGAGTGGCACTTCCTGTTTCGCTCACATGCAATGAATTGGTTTGCATGGCTGAGCAAATTACTTGGTTCCCTTTTGAGTTGAATTTCACTTCCCTGTAGACGACCGTAGAAGGACTCTGCCATCCTGGCGGTTTTTTTTTTTTTTTGGAGGGGGGGCTCTATACTTCCACTAGAGTAGATAATCTGCAGGACTTCATAGCCTATCCAGTCAAACTCTTAAGATAGCATTCCAGATATAGAGGATTGAGGAAGAAGCCTGGTGTTTTCTGGGGACAGTTGTCTGTCGTCTGTCCACCCAGTATGTGGATGTAAATGTTTAATGAGGTAGTGGATATGTAGTGAAGCTTCTCGCCACTGTGAAAGCGGACAGTGGACATTAAAATATCTCCTCGAAATGGAATGCGGCTAAGCAGAAGAGGACTAACCAGAAATGGCCTCTTTCGTCACAACCCCTGGCTTTTCTGAGAAAAGGCGAGCCCCGTGTGTATCGAAATGTTGGAAACCTAAAGATAATTGCGCCACTGTCTGGTAGACGGTTACCGTGGGCCTGAAAGGCTGTGCTGGTGGGGAGTCATTCAGGGAATCGCAGGCTGTTCACCCCTGAAGCCTGGGCGAGGGCCAGGCCTATCAGGGTGGAAGGCATGAGCACCGATCGATGAGTGTGTAATCCAGGGGGAAAAAAAAGTTTCATTTTGAAATGATTCTCTTGCCAAAATGAGGTTTTCAGTGTAAACACCATGGGAGGATGACCTCAGAGTGGTGCTGTGAAAGAGGAGTGCATGTGGCCACGCGCATTGGAGATGACCGGCAGCAGCGTGGCAGAGCCCCGCCCAGAGCCCTGCCCCTAGCCCCGCCCAGACCCCCGCCCCTCCGCTGCCGTGAATCGGCTGAGCACGCTCTGTAAGCAGCAGTGCTTGGCGCCTTCAGGATGGCAGCTCTGGCACCCAGTGTTCATTACTGTATGCGTGTAGTGATGCTGGCACTGGGGCATCCTTCCTAATGGAGGGCGATTTGTGCAAAGACCTTATTTAAGGTTGTAATACTGTAGAGAAGCCACAATTTTTTAATTCCCTGTGGCGCTCTCTAAGGCCGTCTCATTTTATCTGGCAGTTGCCTCCTTGCCTGTTTGTAAAGCCTCCCCCAGCCCTCCCCCCCCCTCTCTCATTCTCTCTCTCTCTCTCTCTGCCTCCCCCCTTGCGCTCCCTCTCTCTCCCTCTCTCTCTCTCTTTCTCTCTCTGCCTCCCCCCTTGCGCTCCCTCTCTCTCCCTCTCTCTCTGTCTCTCTCTCTGCCTCCCCCCTTGCGCTCCCTCTCTCTCCCTCTCTCTCTCTCTCCCTCTCTCTCTCTCTCTCTCTAGGCCTTGCCAGGATGAAGGCATATGGGTTGGGGACAGGTGCCTTGGCAAGCTCTGGCAATTGGAGAAAGTGTTTACGTTCCCAAACTGCTGACGGAGACTCTGCTCAGAGGATCATGCTGAATCGCCAGAGAGAGGGAGAAAGAGAGAGAGAGGAAGGGAGGGAAGGAAGGAGAGAGGGAGGAGGGGATGAAAGGAGGGGAAAGGAAGGCAGAGAGATGGAAAGCTGAGACAGACTGCTTTTTGTCCCTTACCCTGAGTTTCCTTTTTTAAAAAAAGCCCTGTTTGCTTCTTTGACTCACTGTAATATTTTGCTTTCACTGACGTGGTTCATAGACTGGCCACAGTATTTTTCTAATCATAAGCACACCCTTCAGTGCAGCGAGTGTAATGTCGTTTACCCTCAGCCAGGTAGAGTGGCTGTGTTTTTCCCAGCAGCTTCATAATGTTGTGCTGTTATGGGCCTCCAGTGAGTGTATGCATGAATGACCAGTGCACGTTATCCATCCCCTGGCTGCTTCCTGCTCTCCCAGCAACCGCACATCAGATTTGCATTGTGAAACTCCGGGTTCCATTCAGTGCCGATCTTTGCCATACGGATGTAGTCTCAGACTGGTTCAAGGCAGATTACAGCTGTGTGTCTGAGTGCGTGTGTGTTGTACGTTTGTGCATGCATGTGTAACAATGTATATTTTAGACATAAGGGTTTAAAGGACGGCAGCATTCATGCTGTGGGGATTTTCATGTCAGATTAAACATCTGCCAGTATTTTTTTCAGCTGTTGTAGGCACTGCAGTTTTTAATTTGAGTTCTCCTGTAACCAGTTGTTCAGAGGTGAGGATTACTTGTGTCGGAAGTGCTGTTGCGTTTTTCCACATGCATGTACTCTGTTGGAGTAAAGGCCTCATGTGGTGATTACACTTGGATTTCTGTGTAGCCATTCCTTATTTCCCTGCAGTCACTGCTTTGTTACATTACAGTGAGGTTGGCCAGCTGTTGGCTAATTTGGGTCTTGGCTGGTATTGCTGGCCAGGTTTTGAATTTTCTCAGAAAACACTTGGAGGCCAGATTTTCGGGTGAAGGGGGGAACATTTATGTGCACATTATGGATTGATTCGGTAACAAGCATCCTGCTTACAGCAGTAGATAGGATTTTTGGACATCGGAGAATTGATGTTACTCTGGGAAATTGCCATACTGGTGTGGGTGACCACAGTTTAATCACTCTACTTAAAGGACACCCGTTAACATACCCAGCTAGACTCATCTAGGCTGACAAACTGCTGCTAAAGTGTTTGACTCAAGATTTTGGACCCTCCATTCGCAATCTCCAGACCTTGGTCCAATGGAGCAGTTGTGGTTTGAGGTCCAGGAAAGCAGTTTGCAAGTGAAACTCTGGGGAAATCTGATGGTGCCTGGTAAAATCTACCAGGAGGTGTGGCCACAAGCCTTCCAAAGTCCCTGCATCAAGTGTGACTACACAAAGCATTTTCTCAGTGCTATCAGTGTCAAAGAAGGATGCACCAAACCGTTGTTGTGAGTGTGTAGTGAATTTTATTAGCTGTGATCACTGCAGCTGGGACTCCATGGATGGAACTTTCAGGGTGGGGAGGGTGGGGTTACCCTGGGACGATCCTGATTTTCCAGTTCTGGGTTGCTCTGAGACACGCTGCTCATTTTCACTGGGTGGCCGCCCAGTAGCAGGCCTACTCTGGTCCTGTATTAGTGTAAAAACCAAACAAATTTCACATTGCGCCCGTTCACGCCTACCCCCATATCCACTCTAACCGCTTTTTTCCTCTTCTCCGCCAGGCTGTCAGCGAAACGGAGAGACGCGCCGGAGACATGGACGACGGCAGCGGTTTCATCGAGTTCGACGTGCCCGAGTTCAGCAGCACCGTCCTGAGCCAGCTCAACGAGCTGCGGCTGCAGGGCAAGCTGTGTGACATCATCGTGCACATCCAGGGCCAGCCCTTCCGCGCCCACAAGGCCGTGCTGGCGGCCAGCTCGCCGTACTTCCGCGACCACTCCGCCCTCAGCACCATGAGCGGCCTGTCCATCTCCGTCATCAAGAGCCCCGAGGTGTTCGAGCAGCTGCTGGCCTTTTGCTACACGGGCCGTATGTCGCTGCAGCTCAAGGACGTCGTCGGCTTCCTCACCGCCGCCAGCTTCCTGCAGATGCAGGCCGTCATCGACAAGTGCACCCAGATCCTGGAGGGCATCCACTCCAAGATCAGCCTGCCCCCTAGTGGCAGCCCCGGCAAGGACGGCCCCCTGGCCAGCCGCAACGGCGTGAAGGACGGTGGCCTCTTCGTCAACCCCACGCAGATCTCGCCGCCGTACTTCTCACGGCAGGCACTGGCGTCGGCGGGCGGCGCCGAAGGTCGGCCAGATGTGGCGGGGAGGGGCCCATCCCGGGCACGGGTCCCAGAGGAGGGGCAGTCAGACCGTGGCAGCAGCGACGGCGTGTCCGAGCAGGAGGCGGCCATGGAGGGCGAGCAGGAGGCCGTGGAGCTGATCGGGCGGGACGGGCAGGTGACGGACGTGCGGGTGAAGCTGGAGAAGGCGGAGCGGCCCAACTGCTCAGACAGCTCGTCGGCGGGTGGTGACGACGGCTACCACACAGAGCTGGTAGACGGTGAGCAGGTGCTGGCGGTGAGCGTGGGCTCGTACGGCTCGGTGCTGCCACCGGCCGGCTACGCTTACCCCGCCCTCTCGTCCCCGTGCTTCGTCAGCCTCAGTAGCTCTAGCCCCTCCCGCTCCATGCTGAGCGGTTTCCGTGGGGGCCGGGCCCGGCCCAGGCGGCCCGCAGTGGTGGCGGCGGGCCCAGCCGAGGCGCCGGGCCGCGCCGGGCTCTCCCGGGATGAGGGGGACCCCCCGCCGGGGGGCGCAGCCTTCGAGAACGACGTGCGCGAGCGCAGCCTGCGGGGGCCGTGGTACCCCTACGGCGAGCGTCTGATCTGCATCTACTGCGGCAAGTCCTTCAACCAGAAGGGCAGCCTGGACCGGCACATGCGGCTGCACATGGGCATCACGCCCTTCGTCTGCAAGTTCTGCGGCAAGAAGTACACGCGCAAGGACCAGCTGGAGTACCACATCCGCGGCCACACGGACAACAAGCCCTTCCACTGCCAGATCTGCGGCAAGTGCTTCCCCTTCCAGGGCACGCTCAACCAGCACCTGCGCAAGAAGCACATGGGGGCGGCTGACGGCGGCGGGAACCACGCAGCCGACTCCCCCGAGCGGGCGGAGGGGGCCGGGGGACAGCGGGACCCTGAGGACGGCCCGGTCTCCGACGGGGGTGCAGCCGCGGGTACGCCGTACGCCGAGGAGGCTTCTCGCCATGGCAACGGCGACGAGAGCGCCAGGTGCAGCCCAGAGGAGGCGCAGGCGTCACGGTGTGATTATTAGGGTTCCTGGGTTCTCCCCCGCCCCACACCCCCCCGTGTGTCCTGCCGTTGTTGTCCGTCGATGAAAGCTTTAAGGGTTTTGTGTTGGAGGCGACCCCCCCTGTCCCCCCCCAGCGGGGTTATGTGTCGTCCCTGATCGTGAAAGTCGAACGTTGTTTTAAAAAAAGAGAAAAGGGTGCTTTTTCTAAGTAGATTCTCTCAAAGGGAAGGTGTGATTCTGGAGTATTACTTACGTCGAGGTGACCGCAATAATCAAGGTCACCTTTTGCATTTGTGTTTTCCTGTTTTTTTATCTTGCTATGTTGAAACATATTTACAGAGTAATATAGGCATGTTGCAATAAGAATATTAATAATGTGAAATTTCAGATAACAAATCCTTGTCATATCACATCCTTACCTGACGTGTTTTTTGCACATACGGCCGTAGGAAGAGAAGAAAAAAAAAACAAAGGTCGCTTTCTCACAAGGAATGGTTTTCTGCCAGTGCAAAGCTTTTTGTGACACATCCCGTCAATACCTCATGATACAAACACATACTCATAACAGTATTTAGCTATTTTTTAAAGTCTACCTGGGTTCCACCTCATAGCCAAGAACCCAATGCGAAGTAATACGTTTACTTTCTTAGAACTTTTTTGTTTTGGGATTTATGTGTTTCAGTTCTGAAACCCAGAGAAAAACCATAGCTCAGACACCAAGCCTTGATATTTCAGCAAAATATTCCTCACTGTTTGTGTGAACTGAAGACTAGGTCTTGTCCAAAGTTTTGCAGTAAGCCAGGACTTAATGTAGGAGTCAACAGACACAAATGTTGGATCGTAAGAGGGTGTATTTGGCAGACTGCTTGCGTTGAGCAAGCACAAGAATGAGGCTAGAAGTCTTTTGGTTGGTGATTAGAAAAATCAGTGAACCACATGTAATATGAAATATTTTTCCATCCGTCACTGCGTATGGGGTTTGACAACCAAGAGACACTTTTATATTTGCTTTCACAATGTTGACGCTGGGGGTCGTGTTTAACCAATTTATCCAGAGATTATCCCTTTTCAGACACATCAACATAGCAAGAGCAAAGATTTCACTTTTGTCTCATTTCATGTTAGTGTGCAGCCAGCAAAAAATCATCGAGGAGAAATCTGGTCAAAATCTATAATTTGACATTTACTGTTTATATCGATGACCTCACATGCAGCAGTTTATGTAGAGACCTATTATGTATACTGTATATGCATATATGTCTATATGAACATTATATAGATTTAAAGTATAATACAATTAGCCCCATTGTTTTCTTGGTAAGACAGTTTACCAGAAGATTACAGTATTTCCAAACCTCATTTCAGTTTTTACTGATTTTCACCTGTAATTTGTGTTCCATGATCTCAAAATGATGGACAATTTGACAGGGTTACTGGTCAAATTTGGAGGATTTTACACCCATGTGGTGGTGGTGTGTGCGCGTACGCGCATTTCTGATACAAGTCCAATGCTTGTACAAGTGTAATGTCTGTCTCTGAAACCAGAGTGAAAGACTAAATTCTCATTCAAATTAAATGTGCGAAATTCACCATTTAGAGTGAATATGGTGAGAACAGAAGGATTCACAAAGCATTAATAAACAGGAGACAGGATACTTTTCAGGTACTGCAGTTGTATTAGTGGGTCCCATTTATTAGTGCCTTTTCGCCATCTAGTGGTAAAATGCAGATACTGTTGCTGCTCGGAGGGAGCTGCTCATATCAGTCAGTGTGAGTGAAAGGAGGGAACCACTGTTACTAGGGTTGAGTAGTCACAGAGAATTAAATGCAGGGAAGCCATAAAATGCGCTAGAAATGGCATTGCGTTGGAGAAACTATGACTACAGCACAGAATACCCTAAAGCTAATAAAGCTGACGTCAGCTGTGGTGTCTAGCCCTATGCTGCTTGTGATGGCTATTGTCATTTCTCGTGTAGGCTTGAGTTGTGTGTCAGATGTGAAACAGAAAAGCAAACAAATTCCTTTGTTTTACAAAGTAAAGGTTGGATTTTCTCTTCCTCTTAAAAGTCTCAAAGAATTCTCCCATTCTTACTATTCTCAAAATAATCCTTGATTTTAATAGATTTTTTTTTTTTTTTAATTACATATTTAAAACAGAAATGATGGGGCTTAAATTATGTATTTGTATGTGGGGGTTGTAAGTTGTCATGTGAGTGTATATTTTACAAATTGTATATTGTAGGTTGAATACACATATATGTGTATACAGTTGGTCAGATTATAGTTTTTGACCAGAATATTCCTTTAAGCATTCTGCTGTTCATAAGAGAATCTTTTCAGTGCAGCTGGCTTTGATCTCTGGCTATAAATAAACCACTTAAAATATGCAAACACAAACGGCACACAATACAGGATAACCAGACTGGGGCTTTTTTATTTTCTGCTTGTATGAGTGCTTTTTGTCCAATATTAATTTTGAAGGGGTTCATCATTAATCGCACCACTCGGTGATCTTTTGACTACACGACACCCGTGATAGTGTGCCAGTGCAAAGTGGACCCCGCATTATACTTTTGTCTTATGACGGAATTGGCAGGAGCAGAGCTATTAGATTCAGGAAAGGACTGAATATGCTGAACAGAGCTGGTGATCCAAAGTATTAGTGCACTTTGTAAGTGGATTGGGTGTGAGCTGAAAGTTGACCTCTGAAGGCAGATCCCTGATGTTTTTCCTTGTCCTGGTAGAGAACGCTGCTGCTGGCTCTGAGAGGTGGTTGCACCTGTGACTCGTGGTCCAGCCCCTCCCCCCCGGCCTCTTTGCGTGTCGAGAAACCAAAAGAATCCTCAAATCCATGCGTCTGTCTGCACAGGAGCGGAGGGTGGGGCTGGCTTTATGGTTGCCATGGCGGTCAGAACGCAGCACATTTTACGTTTTGGCGTCCACAGTTCAGAACTTCATTGTGAACATTTCCTTGTCTTTACTACATACAACAATAACTCACTCATTGACAGTACTGTAACATGTTTTTTGCTTTGTTTTGTTTTTGGTTTTTTTTTTGCCGGTGTGGCAAATCATTATTTTCATCAGAAAGAAACTTGACACCATGCCTGTGATGCAGGCATGTCTTTGCATTGCATTCTGGGTGATTCTTAGTGCCATTCACAGAGAGAGAGGGAGCAGGGGTCAGGGAAAAGGGGCAGTAATGATGTAGTCCCAGGTGGATTATGGGACATGTAGGACAGTCTTAAGAGATGGTGAAGTCCCCAAGTCTCCCGTCATGCTTGAGCTGCCAGTTAGTGTGTTGATCCCTCTGGGGGTTTCTCTCTGCCAGCTTTGGAAAACGGCCCAGCTGTTCCTCACCTGCTACCGCCAGCCCGTAACAGCTCGCCATCGTCCCACCATCTGGAGGAGCAGCTCTCTTCTGAGGGCTCGTGGTCCGAAATGGGGCGGGGGAGCTGGTTGAGTATAGAGAGAAAGAGATGTACACCCCCCATGTGCAACCCCCCCCCCATGCAAGGTCCAGATGTGGCTGGGCAGAAAACATAACCACTGAATTTAGTAAGTAATTCTGGGAACGCTTAGCACTTACACAAGGATTTCCTTCCAGGAATAGACAGCGGTACCCTCTAGTGTGAGCACGGTGCCTCTTATTTAATTCTTGTTCCTTCCAAACTATGACCAGCCGTCTTGAGCAAAATAACTCATTTTATCTTAGTTCTTTTGTAATTTCTTTTTTCATCATGGTGCTTGTTTTTTCATTTTCATTGTGTGAGCATTTTCATATTATGTAATATAGGTCACTACAGCAGTAGGATTTTACTGTGAATCCTCACAACAACAGTACTACATTGTATTTTTTATCATGTCTTTCCATACTCATCAAATGCCATGAAAATGGTTCCGTTTACAAGAAACAAGGATACTTCAAATAACTTGTGAATTCTAACTGAATTGTCTTCTGGTTGTAGTTTGATATGTTGCTGATTATGTGGATTTCTGTTTTGCAGCATGTGCTTCACCACGCGTCTATTTTAAGTTAATTCCCAAAGCGAAGTGTTCGTTTATAGAGCTTTTAACTTTAGGCAGATTTTTTTTTGTTTCATTCTCACTGCCTGCTACAGCATGAGTGTTAATGATATATTTTTAACCCATATCCAAAGTGTCGGCCGGGATTTGGTTGTAAGCTGTGCAAGATTGAAACAGGTTTGCTTGATTGCTTTAATAAACAGAATCAGTTTTCCCTCTAGAAGCTCATATAGACCTTCCCTCATTCAGTCTGACAGCACTTAATTGCATTGGTCAGAGTGTTTTGAGGATGGAGGGGGAGAGATCTGTTCTGCCATGAAATCCTGCTCTTAGTGATGCCATACATTGCACATGACCAGTGAGGTTTTGTGGTAGAAGGATAGCTGAGGCCAGAGTCATTTTGGTTGTGGCTTCGAGCCTTTAGTGTTGGGGTGTGGCAGGTGCTTACCTCTGAGGTTGAGGACGCTCTAGGGGTGTTCGACTGGCTTCTCTCTTGCCTCCATCAGTAGTCACCCGATTGCTCGCTGCATTGGAGTGAGGTGGAAAAACGAGCTTAGCTTGGTAGGATTTTAACCAAAGAACTAACCAAAAAAGAAAACAAAAATCTGTTTTGGGTAGTAGGTGTGGAAGGTGTCCCGGTTTGAGAATCCGAGTCGAGCAGCGTGAGAGTGTGTGTTGTCCCAGTTTTCCTCCTCCACTTCCCTGCTGTTTGAAACAGTGTTTTTTTTTTTTTTTAATTTCATTATTGTCGAACCATACTGTAAAACATGCTGTTTGAGTATTTTCCTAGGCATTTTCAGGGGACACTTTCAACTGGTACCCTAGTATCTATCTGCCGGCTTCCTAACTTTGTGTCATTGTGTGGAGAGACTTATGAGCAGGTGGGATATGTACATCAGAACTGAGGTTAAGTCTATGGAAAGTAAATTAAGCCATAACACCCAGGTGTCTGTCATGCGGAGCTGCGGTGTGGAGGTCCTGAGCTTTTGTGTGCAATGAACTTAAGGGGGAGAGGCATATGCCTGAAAAGCCACGCCTTTTTGTAGACGAGGGCGTTAAATCGAGCTTTCTTAACTAAAACCAGAGCTTGTGTCTCGACTTTGTCCTGTGCCTTGCCACAAGAAGATGACTATCGCTAGGTTTGTTCCTTTACCTTAAGACATTACTGCTCGTGTGCTTGTTTCCAGTGCTAAGCGTTAAGGGGATCAAGGAGAGCTTTGTGAATATAGAGGAAGCGGCCACTCTTCACAAAAAAAAAAAAGTCTAATCAACATTTTTCTTATATATGTATATACTACATTGGTATAGTACTGTTTGTTTCTTTTATATTTGAATGCAAAAATCTATAAAACATGCTGTGATAGTAAAAGAAAAAATACAAAAACAAAAAACATTTATAATATGCATTAATGAAAATACTGATCAAGGAGGTAGGCACATAATTGAGTCCCTTCTGTGCAGTCAGGTAATTCAGGCTTTTTTTCTCCCCTCTGTAAAACTGCAAACTGAACAACTTCTGTTCCCTCGAGCCTTTTTGTGTGTTTTTATGAATGTTTCTTGAAGACTGAGCCCTTGCGCTCTATTCAGCATTCTCAGTGGCCCCTTGTTTTTATATGTAACTTTATACCTTTTTATAGCTTTCATTTTTTAATTTTCCCCCTGGTTACTGAGTTGATGCATGTGAGATCATGCAGGCTGTCCTCCGTGCCGCGCTTCTTTAGATTCATATACATTCCGTTTGGTTCGTCATCGAAACTTTTAACCGGCTCAGTATTTTAACCGACAAAAAAGACCGTTGAAGAAATCGCTGCCAGTTTGAACGTAATTTGGCACGAAGGCGGATCGATCAAAGGCTCGACCGCTTCCCGCTTCCCGCTTCCCGCTGTTTGCCGGTATCGACACCCAGCGCGAGCGTCGCGTTTGAATTCGCGGATCGTCTGCGCTCTTAACGTTTCTGTTCAGGTTGGAAAAGAGAAACGGCATGCTTTCTCAGGTTGAGCTGTGCGGAGGACCGGTGCATGAATCTCCTGGCATAAATATATAAAAAGCCGTTTTTCCTTTGGGAGTAACGTATCTTATATTAATTTCTCTTTTTTTGCAGTTACTGTTTTATTTCGATAGATATTCCAAAGGGGACTCGTTGAACATGTTAGGTTCCCCTTGAAGGGACTCAACTATAAAAGGCCTCAAATCTTTTATTTTATGGGGATTTTTTTTACCCTTGAATGGTGCTTTTAGACTGGTCAGGTTTATTTATTAATTTTATATATATAAATGAATATATAAATATATATATATATATATACATACATATATGAACATTATTAGGGTGGGGTAAAATGTGTAAATGCTTTTTATGAATTATACATACTAATGCCACCATGTTCACCAGCCAACTGAACATGACACTCAGTTGGATTCACTCTTTTTGTTCAAAACTTCACAGAAAAAAGGGAGGGCGGTCGTATATGGGCCTGATACAAATATGAATTTAAATGGAAGTGTTTACAGGGAAGGCTGTTGGACTACTTATTTGAATTACAGCTCACCCTATTTCTTTTTTATTATAATTATTATTAAAATGACTAACTTCAGGTAGTTTATGAACACTGATCCAGACCTAAATAGAAAAAAAAATCTTTAAGTCTTCCATTAGCTTTTTACTGAACCCTTTTTCCACTGTGTTTAACACAAGAGCAATAACCTTTTTTAAAAGTGGCGTGTTGCTGAAGGCCAGCCTCCACACTACTGGATGCTCACCTCTAAAGGAATGGAAGCCGGTTGTCAGGGAGCTCTTTAACTTAAGTTGGAGGTTTAGAGGGGATTTTAAATATGTCAATTTATTATTTTTTATATATATATACATTTTTGTGAATGTTTGGACAGGTTGAGTGAACATGCTTTCAAAGGTGCAGTTTTTGAACCGCTGGCCTCTGCTGTGGGCTGGTGTTTCTCTCTGGAATGGGAGGCCATTGTCCGGTTTGGTGGTCCTACCCAGGCCAGCTGTGTAAAAGCTGCACCTCCGTCTGTGTCAAATACAAAAGGGATGATGGGCCAAAGGCCCACATTTTTTTGGGGAATGGCAGCCTGTTTGAAACTGAACTCTCTCATTTTCCCCTCACGAGCTGAGGCTGTGGATCGAGCTCGCCCACTTTTGGGGGCGAAACGCAGCCGTGGCTTTGCCCCAGCTGGACTCATCGATCTCTGAAAGTCGTTGGCCACTCGGTCTCTCGGGTGATTGGCGGTATGGCTAAAGGCTAAACGGTAGAACTCAGGGTTAAATGGTATTAAAAGAAGGCCACTTTGGACACCTCCCTTCATGTCCGGAAAGAGAACATGCACGAATTCTCAGCCTATGGTTCCCTGGCTTTGTCCCTCAAGGGGCACTGTATATTCTCAGCTCCTGGTCCTTCTATACTCATCACAAGCACAGAGCTCTGATTCTGCGGGGAGAAGGGGAGAGTTTTTGGTGTTTGGCGTTTTAAACAGGTATGTGCTCATTTCCCTCCAGTCCACTGTACCTACAACCTCACAACTCAACAGTGAACCTCAGAACTCTACTGTTTTTATATGACTATGAAGTAAATGAAGCTAGATAGAGCTGATGCTGTATTAACTTGCAATTTATGAATTTATTTTATAGCATGAAATATATATTTATTCAAATTATATTTTACTCATAATCATTCTGTGCTGCTTTTTTTTGTTCTTAAGCTTGTAAATTGCTTTTTTATGATACAAAGAAATGTCAATGGAAAGAATTGCATTTGTTTGTAAAATAAAGATGCTGATTTAGCAAAAAAAAATAGAGTCCAGAATTTTGTTTAGGAAAGTGAAAAATGGGTGTTGACTGTATGTTAGCTGTGTCTTTGAAGGTGATTTATGTAAGGGCTGAAGAGAGATGGACTTTCTATGTGTTGTGAAATGTGGATATACCAATATATACCAGCAGATGGCGGTGTTGTTCCAAGAAAATGTATTAAGGTGCCTCTTGGTGGTTGCGTAAAGACTAACTACATTACACAAGCTGAGATTTCTGCTACTTTTGGATAAATTGTGTTCTCCCTCAACAGTCATCCAGAGTCATGGGATGCTGCGGCATCCACACTATGCATCTGCAATCCTCAGGAGAGTGTCAGGCATTCTTACTGCATACATTTTTACATAATTGACCATCTCTCAAAAAAGATGATATGGTACAGTCAAAGCTTAAAACTGTGTCTATCCCCTTGGCCTAAGTGCTTTTGTCTTAAGAAGCCAGAAGGTTGCGAAATTGGGCATGCAGATCTCTCTTTGTAGCTGAATGAGAGTATGCTATCTACTGGTAATTTGCCCATCAGATGCTTTTTACTGTACTTGGATGGGCTGGTCACTTTGGGGCCCCTAATGAATACCCCTTCACTTAGTTCAAAGTCTAAAATTGTTTATTAGTACAAAGCTCCTGAGGGACATCATAAATGAGTTGGGATTTTTTTCTGAAATGTCATGTCAGCAAATTGTCCAGTTGGAGTGTTCAGACCGGTTTCCACTGACCTTGAAAAGGCAGGGGCTGTGTATCTAAAGGTGGATCATCATTTGGCCATAATCTCCATTGGGAAGAGGGGGGACTTTCTAAAGTGGACAAACCTGTGGTCTCAGAGTAACCTCTGAGGATAGAAAGGCAAGCAATCCTCCAGTACATTTAGCTATGGGTCAGAGGTCTGGATTATTTGATAATGAGTGTAATTTGTGTGTGTGATGCATATACTGGGATAAAAAATTGTTTTGTGGCATTTCAGGATAAAAATTTTCCCATCCCTTCAGTAATTTAGGTACTATGTCTTGGCTGTACATCCCAATTTTGTGACCAGGTAAGTTAAATAGTGCATTTATGATGCAATTAATTGGTAAGTACATAGAGTGTATATAATATATAATGCATGCACTTAAACTGTAGGAGTTTTAGCTGTCTTCAATTTGTTTTTCATGTTCAGATGTAATGCTTTCAGATTTGACTGTTTTGCACTTTGTATGCATGTAAGGTTAAGTCGTGTAAATGGCTACAATTCGTCGGCAATGCGTTTAATTCAAAATGAAATGAAACAAAATTGAAATGAATTAAACATGTCTCTTGTAGTGGGCACAAAACAATCGACAAGGGAATCAGAAAACACTTGTAAATGGCATATTGTATAACATAAATAATATCGCTTGCTATACTTGGTTAGACGTCTCTCTGCGGTCAGCCGGATGATGTCTGTGGGTCCATTTGTAAAGAGGGGTTGATTGAAATTAACCGAATCAAACATGTTCGGGGCTCCCACCGACCGTGAAGGAAGCGGAGCACCTGCGCACTGCATGGAAATTTACATAGATCCGATTTACCGATCTGATGGTTGGCTATGCTACGCGATGGGCGGGGATTCCGTGTGAGACCGGCGGACGATTTGTCAATGCGTCTTTCTGTCAAATTAAGTATACCTACCTGACACTTCCTGATGTCACGACCCAGCTGTTGGCTATAGACTGTTTTTTCGGGTCGGGTGCTGCGCGTACGCGCCACTGCCATGTTTTTTTTCCCTCCTCCTTCTGCGTGCATTGATAAAATGTGCATAACGAGGAAATGGCAAGCCCCCGATGACTCATAATACATCAATGGATATAATTCTTTCTCTTTCAGTTGATTGACTAATTGAGCTAATCCTGCTCACAGGTACATTCCGGAATACGTTTTGATTTTTTTTTTCTGGAAGAGTGCACGGTTGTGATAGAAATACGCTCTCGCGTTTTGCTTTTTGGAAGGACTGAAGCCGCCAGCAGTCAGACGCAACAGCAAGAGGCTGAGGGAGGTAGGCAGTCTTTTTCTTCATCGCAAGTGATACTGCAAATGCACTTTGATATCAGAACACGGCGAGCTAATGCAGTGAAAACGGGCATTTAGTGTTATATTAATACACGGCGAGATCTTGCGTCACGGCAGGGGGTTCCAGTGTGCGCGGTGGGTGTTTTGCTTTCTGCATTTGCTTATGTATTTGCATGCATGAGTGTTGAATTGGCTAGCTAGCCACCTCAATATGCTATGATTTAGTCAAATAGGTGCTGATCGCAAGGGGTCACATTGAATCAATTCATACTGTGAGTTACCCAATTAGAGTCACGTTTGCGTAGGCAAATTACCCTGCTAATATTGCTAGCTAGCTGACTTTGTCATCATCTGTGTACTAGCTGGCTGTTCGGTTAGCTAGCCAGCTCGACAAATAGAAGATTATCCTTTAATAGCTGTCTTGGGAAATTTGAGAATATTGCTTACTAAGCCGATCTCTTATGTCTTCTATTTTGGTTGACGTGATAGCCAGCTAGCTAACTAGCAACATTACTTAATCGTGCCAATGACATGTTAATACAGCGTAACACGCAGATAATGGGCTATAAGATTTATATATCAAAGATAGATTTCATTGGATCCACGAGTATTATCTAGCTAGGTGATCTGAACGTGTGTGGTCTCAGTAAGTGTTCATCAGCCGTTATTTGCGTGTATTTATTATTCGGGTCCAATCAGTGGGCGAGGGAATGTTTTCATGAAATAAACGAAGCGCATTTCGGTGAGATATTCCCAAACGTAACAATAATGGGAGCGTGCATTTTTCTAATTAAGATCAAATATTTTACAGAGGCGAAATGTAAATATGGATATTGCAGTAATGGTAATATGGAGGCTAAGCCTGCTGATAAACAGTCCGCCACTTGCGTTACAAATCAAAACGAAGACATTTTAATTAGCAAGCAGATACCTTGAATCGATGGCGTTTAAAACTTGCGCAACGAACTAGAACAGTGGGATGTTCAAGACAAAATATAACTATAGCCGTAGAAGATGCAGTGGCAGACATTTTGAAATATCAAATAACTGAAGATTGAAAAGTTGCTCTGTTTGCTGGTAATGAACTCATTATATCAAACGGCTCGATTCTTCATAAACCTAAAGTCTTGGGCTCTTGTGTCACCATGGAGAGAAGATGAACGCGGTGTTAACTGCAGTGCGTGGTTTGTTGAGCCCCGTTCATTGTGTCTGTTTCAGCACGAGATCGTACACTAGTCAATAATGTAGATATAACCATATTAAACATTATGCAGGTGAAATCCAGGGATTTCCACGATCTGCAAACGCTGTAGGTCCGTGGCGAGACTGAAAGGCTCGTCTGTGAATGAGCTTGACACGAAGTACCCCGTGCATTGTGTTATTCTGTCAGGTGCAGGACGTTTTCATCTGATTTAAAGTACCGTGGAAGTATGAACCCGCCACATACGCTATGCTCAGCTTGGTTTTTTCCTGAATATATTTTGTCACCTGTTGATTTAAGAGAACAACCAGACTTGGCATACCAGAACTTTCTGGAATGGGCATAAGTTTTTTTTTTTTTTTTTAAGGGAACAGTGATGTAAGCGAAGTGTTGCTTTGTCTCCTTTTTATAGCATACTAACTTACAGTTTAATTTATGTCAGCAACTATAACAGCAGCAGAACTATACTAGAGTTGTCAGAAACATTTTTTTAACGAATAAGCCCCCTATCTCCGTTGATATGTGTTTTATCGTGACAACGTTGTTAATAAGTAAAAAAGGCAAATCCGGAGAAGTCACTGCATAGTAAAATCATATCCAGATGTGTCTGAAGGCCTACCAAAATAAAACTTTAAAAGGTTGTGTATATTTAATGGAGATGCTTGGTGCATAGGAGATTCACAAAGTAAAATGAACAAACAAGTAGTCTTAACACCAGACAGAACCTGCCAGCTATAGATACTGCATATGGGTCTACTCAGTGACCGGAAGAACTAGAAATTCAGCTTCAAAAGAACCAGATTCTCCGTGTGGCTGGTCAGCATTGCCGCTTCCCTGGAAAGGCTGCGGCAATGAGGAAGAACTGGAAGAGGGAATTAATGTGACTCCTCTTTCCTTATTGGTGTGGTTATACAGTAGAGCATTGCTGCGTGGCAATTATTTTGCAAAGCGTGTATGTACTGGTCATCACCTCAAGACAATGCATCTTCAGTCTTGAGCTGTTGTATCTTGTATGTGCCATGTTTCTGCAGCTTTATTAGATACACTTTATATGTTTATATTGTTATATCTTTATATGTGAGCATCTGCTAAATGATGGAATGTGCATGTAGCTTTTGCATGTCTTATTGGTAGTGAGAGTACGACCTCTTGAGATCCATAATTCCTAGGGTCTGGGAATAATTTTCCAGTTTTCCCCAGCTGGCCTGGGTATTATGTTTTTTTTTTTTTTTTAATTCCCACTGGAAAATCCACTATGTTACATGTACAGCACTTTGTGACAATGTTGGTTGTAAAAATGCTCTGTAAGAAATAAAATTTGATTGACTGCTAATGGGTGGGGCTATCATGTGCCTGTCTATCGCTTACTTCTATGAACCAATCAAAATGTGGCTCTCTACTACAGAGCACTCTGATTGGTTCAAATCAGTACAGCATGGACAGAATGTCACATGTCTGCCAATTTGGGGGGATCATGAAGCCCCTATTCTCACATTACTGCTTATCACTGCATGCCCTGACTATGCAGGTGAATTTGTTAAATTATCATTGCAGTGAATCTGGCGTGAATACTGGCAGTCTTCTGTTCTCTCTACAGTAATCCATAGAATCATGCCGTGTTTTGATCTGGAAGTTCTGCTGTGCTGAAACTCTTGAAATCCGTTTTGAGTTGGTTTTGCGGTCATGTACCTGGCACTGTGGATGTGAACCAACACTGCTACATTCCGATAGGCTTGGAAATGTCTTCGTAATTTACTCGTTTACCATTAATTAATTCGAGCAGGTCATTAATTGGACCAAGCAAACAGGACACACCCTCACCTGCTGCACGCTGTGGGCGTTTCTGCATTACCCATCTTGCAAGGAGTGTAACACCATCTCTGGGTTGTTCCCTGTCGCGTGTAGTTGGATTGGAGGCAGAGCAAGCAGTGGAAGTCTGTGCGGAATGTAGCGTAGCTTTGAGATCCAGCGTCCCTGTTTCTGTGGAGTCATCCTTCTGATTTTCCAGCTTTAATCATCGTAAAAGGTGATCGATATTGTCGATTTAACCTTCAGGTGGCAGAGCAGATGTATGACTGGGGGAGTGAAACCCTCATAGTGAATTGCAGGTTTATCTGCACACTGTAACTGCGGACAGGGCATGCTGTGGGTAGTTACAGCATAACTCAAACATTTATTGTCAACACAAGATGTGACAGCGGTTTACCTGGCTGCATCTCTCAGAATCAGGACACTGTGCATTGGAATTACTCTGGATGGAGCCCCCAGGCAGTGTGCTGTAATACGGCTCTGATCTGTGCTTGTTACAAAGACTTGCATGAGAATTTAAGAGGGGGTTGACTTACTTTGACCTGTTCCCTCTGTCCTGGATCTGTAATGCAATTAGCACCTGCACCATAGAAAGGTGAGAAACATTTATGTCTACAAATTTGGGTGATTATTTACATATTTTGGTGCAAAATCTGTCTGATTTTTAGTGGATAAAAAGAGTGATCTGCAGGTGGGTGCTTTGAGTCTCATCAAAGATAGAGTGGTTTGGAATGTACTCAGCGATTATATATAGGAATACCACAAATTTAATCTGATTGATTTAATGTAACTTCTGCGTGACTCAGTGGTGCATGGGCCAATTGCATGGCTATTTTTAATAAAAATTCATATATGACCTTTTGTCTGACTTGGAGGAAAACCAGACAATGAAAAGAAACGATATTATTTTATGCAAAGTTAAGCATGTTTATCATTTTATGGGTTAATGTGAAGCCACCTTCGTCCCTTTTTGTGTGCTGTTTGTCCTTGTCTGGGTTCTTTGTGTGGGCTGTTCCCCTCAGGGGGTGAAAGGTAAGGCTTTGGGATGGCCCACATTAATGAAGTCACCTCAGTGCGGGTTGTCCGCTGCTTCTGATTGGATGAAAGGGAACAGATGCATATTTCCACTGGATGCAAAGTACTCGCATCCCCCACGCGCTTGTCTGATTGGTTACTGTCCTGGCAGCCACACATGCCTGTGGGCAAGGGCAGGAAAAGGCAAAAACTCCAGGAAATGTAGCTTTTGTGATTAGACAGTGGCTCAGAAAGGTCATCCTATCACAGGACAGTAATACCCAGAGGCTGAAACATTATGAAGGAGTATGAAAAATGGTGACCCTCCCAGAGAAGTAAGTCTCTTATACTACTTATCTCTATGCTGAATGCCAGTTTAATACTTCTTGTTTCTTGCGATTATTGCAGTACATCATGTATTAGACACTCTTATCCGGTGTGATATACATTTATTTCATTTTACATAATCTAAATGTATGTGTATGCAGCTGGATATGTATTGAAGCAATTCAGGTTTATTACCTTGTGGAAAGCTATAATGAAGTGTCTGAGATTTGAATCTGCACCCAGCTGATTATAAACCTCGCTCTTTAACCACTAAGAGTGCCAGATTGTGTGAAATTTGCATAAAGCAGAGTTACGACTTTGAGAAAAGGACTGTAGAGAGGTGTTACCAGCACTGTTGTTGTCTAACTGGTTGAGTGCTTTCCCTGGCTTGTCAAAATTTAGCAAGCTTGTGTTTTAAAACTGCTGACTGCTTCGCAGAATTTTTTTTTTGTGTTTGCTGTTCTAAAATTTGCATTTTGATGTTGATACCCTCTTCTAATCATGGTGTGAAAATGCTTCATCACTTTGGCATATGATGCTTGTTAAATGGCTAAATGGCACTGTAAGTGATTACCAAATATGAAGAAATGGCAGTGCGTTTTAACCACAGAGGCAAGATGCCCTGTCAGCTGTCCATCTTTAGGTGTGACAGATGTTACCCAGTCAGATCACGACTGCTGAGCTCTTGCATTTGAGCCCTTGGAGCCTCAATGTTAAATGTGGGCTTGAACATTGCTGTGAGAGAAATCTGGAAGGAATTCAGCCAGTGTTAGCTCGAAAAGCCCAACACATGGTTCTCTGGGACTTGACAAATGTTAAAAATGCATGGGCTGCTTACTGCGACCTGAATTATTTAAAACATGTCATTACGATTATGTCAGAAAGCTTGAAAGGAAGTCAGTCCCTGGATTCCTTGTGTGTTGATTTCTCACCCCAACCCCCTCCCCCCACCTCTCTGAGTGGCAGAGACCCAAAACATATTGACACCTCCACTCAGATTTTCTGTAGTCTCTTTCATCTCTAGTGAAGAGGGCTGGAGGGATACTCCCCTGGGAACTGCCTTGACTCCCTCCTTTTCTCTCTCTCTCTCTCTCTCTCTCTCAAAGCTCTAGAACTTTCTGCACAATGAGCCCCTCACACACCGCTGTAGCAGTTGCCTCCACAATTGAGGCTCTGTCACGGAAATATTCCAGCGATTCACGTCAGAACGTTGTTTTACATCGATTTCCCCCTTGTTGCCCGTGGGCCCCATGCAAAATAACAGCACTTGAGAAAATGTCACGTTTGCACTGGTGACTTCCTGTCTGTGTGGCTGTGGAAAACCTCGACTTATCTTTGCATTTAAATATTCAAGATCGGCTGTGTATAATTGATGCATGATTTGTTCCACCATATGGCAGGCAAAAAAAACTCCTACTGTTTCACATGCTGTAGATGGAGTGATTGGCCTCTCTCTCTCTCTCTCTCTCTCTCTCTCTCTCTCTCTCTCTCTCTCTCTCTCTCTCTTTTTCTTTTTCTCTTTCTTTCTTGTCCTCTATCTGCTGAGAGTGTGAGGGAGAACAGTAGGTCAAGGGTGGGCAGGCTTGTCTACTGTCCCTGTTATAACTCTCCTCAGATGTAGTTCCAGTTGGCGAATCATGTAATTGTTGTGGAGCTCGTGGCACAAAGCCCCAAAGGTGCTACTAGATGTCCGTTGAAATGAGGGTATCTGAAACAGCTGTAGTGTGTGGAGATCTAAACAGAAATAAAAATAAAATCTGCCTGAAATAAACTGCTGCACCACTGGTTGAAACGGACGTGTGCTGTTTGCTTGAGCAGTTAGGTGCAGTCAGTGGAAAGCAAGCGCTGAGATTTCCCACAGAACACTGGCTCAGCTGCTGTAATGCAGGTCCCCCCAAAAACCACAGTCAAGAGCACATTCCAGTCAAACCACAGTGTGCTTTTTTTTCTTTAAATTTGACAAACCCTTGACGCGAAGGCTTTTTTTTTGTGTTGCAGTCAGTAAATTGGACTAAAAATGCTGTGTAAGTAAGAAAAAAAATGACAGTACTTGTGTGACTTTGTTTTTGAAATCTAAGGACACAGGATGTTGCAGTTAAACCGGATCTGTCTCTTAGCTGAACAGTTACTACATGTAAGTAGAGGAGTGTGTATCAGCCAATAAACAGGTCTGCAATATTAATAAGAACACAGCAAGCCCTCACAGTGACAAAGCCATAACTCAGCTTGCATTGTAAGCCGAGTCATTTTCCTCTCTCCTGGTGAGAGGAAACCCTGATTTAATTAGGTAAGTGTGCAGAGGTGCAGGCTAGTCAGTGTAGAATGGCGGGCCTCTGTGAGAGGAAGAGTAAGAAGGACAGTTGACACAGGGAACGTTCGCCATGTTCCTTTAATAAGAGTCTGGGTAGTTTGTTTGTATGTGTGTATGTATCACTGTATAATACACACGCACCGGGGTGTGCTCATTCAGGAAGGACCATAGTCTATGCTCGTCAAACATTATGTCCATAGTCAATGTTGGGATGCGGACAGCTCTGGTACCTCCTGTTACCAGTCAGAACCTCCCAGATAGAGGAGGGAAGGAACATTGGAGCTGAATATCTGGTAGTAATAGAATATCTGTGGTAAATGGCCAGAAGTGGTGTACCGCCAGGTGTTTATGTTCTCCGGGATGCTGTCATGGCGCCATCTTGATCCCCCAACATCATTGATGCATTATTTGTCTCATAATAATGACAAAGCATAAGAGTTGCATGATTGGTCAGATAGCTTGTGATCTAAACTAGCAAAGAACTGTGATTGTTGGATGTATGGATAATGGTTATGTTGCAGCACGATCATTCTCAAAATTTCTGTGGAGACCCCTAACAGATGTTATGATATGCGATATGCAAGTTGGACTGTGATGGGAACAGGGTGTTTTATGCCTGGGCAGGATGAATATTTTGAAAGTTGATATTCATAATGTACTGCAGCCAAGTGTCTGTTTCACAGTCAGCAGGTACTGAGCTGTCCATATCTGTATGTGACGTCCTGAGCATAGAAAAAGACCTGTGTTTCAATTACTTACTTATTTTTAATTGTCACTTGCCCTGCAGTGACGGCCACAGTGGCGCACTCCATGGTCATTAGTTTTTAAAGCAAAGAAAACGAGTAAAAGTGATTACAACCGGAGTGCTGACAGTAAACGTACCGTGAGTGGGATTTCCAGGGCCCCATCTGTCTCTCTAAACTCGAAGATCATATTTCCAGGCCTCTCCTCTGCCTTCTGAGTTACAGTAGGCATATCGTATTGCAGAATGTGTACTAGCACAGCTAAATGTTAAGCTACGTTTCGTACTTTAGGTCATTTCAGGTTAAACACGTTGCTGAATACAAATTGTTCTCAAGAGAGCACAGAGAATAAGCCTATGGGCCTAAACATTCCAAGTAAGGCTGTAATTTTTCAAAGGCTATGAACTAGCTGCTAGTTTTATAATTAGAAAAGTCTAGCCTCTGTAAGCATTTTCCTCTCAGCCATCTGGATGATAAAAAATCATCGGTAGTTATGTGGTTATTGTAAACTTGAATGCCGGGGACAAGGTCTGTTAAAATATCTGTTCTCCTTTTTTTCATTTGAAATCTAATTTCTGTTGTTTAGCCCACATAAAAACTGCCCCGCTAGCAAGCCGTGTCTGTGGGGGATTGAACCGGCATAGTGAACTTACCCTTCCGAAGCTCAATAGAGTCGTGTGGCCTGAATGTTTAAAAGCATCTCCTAGTGACTCATTCTCTCTCCTCCTGCCGTAAACAACCTACCCGACTCGGTCTATTGACCACAGTAAACACACCGAGCATCGCACTATCAAATCGACCCAGCGTACTGATCGTTTAAGGTGTTTAGTGGAGATCGTTAGAGGTGTCACCGAGCGTGTGAGTAGAGACAGTGTGAATGTGCCAGTATCATCTCCCGCTGTGCTGGGTGTATCCACCCATGCTCCCATTTCTGTGTTCTTGAAGTTCCCATAAGCAAGCTTTGTGGATGCTGCCATCTTAATCTGCTGGAGCTAGGGTCCCGTGACCTTTGGTCTAGTCTGTGGTTTGCTTTGTCCTCTGCTAAAATGCAATGTAATCATGTGGCTCATATTTGCGGGCTGAGTTGTCAACGGTAAGCAATCCAGTATGTGTGTATGCATGTTTACATGGGTGTGATCATCACCGGCATTCTTATTTGTTTTTTTTTAGCTGTTACTCTTATTAATGGCTGTGCTGGCTTTTAGCAGAAATGGAAGTATTCTGTTTCAAACGAATGAGGAACAAATGGTTGTACAGTTGCAAACTGACTGGGTTATTAGGCGTATGTCAGTTCAGTATGAGAATGGACAAGGTTGTGGTCTTCAACATAAGCAACAAGAGATGTGGGTCATGATCGGACATAAAAACCTGAGGTTGTGTACGGGTACTGAAGTCACCACAGTGTGAATACTGACCTCATTCTGTTGAGGATTGCATTTTACATAATGGCAATTTTTATTCAAATGCCAAAGGAAGCAAACCAGTTCTTTGCCCTTATTTTCAGATAATGGTCACAGGCGATTAGATTAACAAATCCATATGACCCCAGACACTTGCATCTGTGTATTGCCCCCTCGAATCCCATACTCCCATGGGGCAGTACTGTGGTTTAGTGGTAAGGAGCTGGGCTTGTTACTGAAAGGTTACTGGTTCAGTTCCCTCCTGGGGGTTGTTGTACCCTTGGGCAAGGTTAACCCAGAATTGCCTTAGTAAATATCCAGCTGCATAAATGGATAAAATATTAGCCTATGTAAGTTGCTTATGAATGAGAGTGTCTGCTAAATGACAACAATATAATGTAACGTCCGCAAACAAAACGGCACACTCTTGCTCTCAGATCGAGTAACACCCTTTCAGATTAGGAGAAGCAACTCCTGTTCTTGGAGCCCGAACTGTAAACCCCTTTTACAAATCAGAGTTGCCTTCAGCGTTTCCACACAAACCATCCCATCCACTTTGATGCTCACATATGCCACAGGATCCAAAGACTGGCTTTCATTCGAATTCTAGGTGTGCCCTTGTGAGCAGACCGTCAGAGCCATAGTGACGTGCAGCCGGGAGGCGGAGAGGGTCACAGGGCCATTACGATAGAGCGACAAATGAGAGGAGAGACAGCGTGAGTCACGTGATTGTGTGCAATGTTACACCGATGGGGAGAGCAGAGGAGGGGGGGGGGTACTGACAGAGATTTGGGTGGAGACAGCCGTAGGGAGGCATGCTGGGTACGTTCCCTGTGGTGGTAACGGATATCGGGAAGAGGGGACGTGTGAGAGAAGGAGATCTCTGCTCCGGCAGTCTCCTTGACTGCACTTTTCTCAGCACAGTGTAGAGACAGGGCCAGATTTTTCTCCCTGAATAAAAAAAAAAAATCACCCACAGGAACATGAGGCAGTCGGAAGCTCTCATGAATACGCCATTGTTTTGTCCTCCATATTCCCCCCCGCCAGTGTCGTCCCAGTGGGGGGAGGAAATGAAACCGCCTCCCGACAAGTGCCTGAATAGCGGGGGGGGGGGGGGGGGGGGCAGACTCAGAGAACAGCCCAGACTCAGCATCTTGACTTGGCAATTTTTTATACCCCCCAACACACACACACGCACAGAAGCACCACACCTCCACCAGCAACCCTTCCCCCCAGCTTCTTTAATGCTTTAATGCAGCTTCTCTCTCCTTTAATGAAAAAGGTGACATTCCACCTATGTGTCAGTGGCGGTGTGTAGGAGATTGCACTGTCCCCATCGCTCAAAATCGGGACAAACTCAAGGTCCCTGCACAGCGTAGCTCACGCTGTGTGCCCCCTGTTTAATGTCTGGCCAGTCTTCGTGGCGCTGTCCTGTCATGCATGTGGAGGTCACAATTAAAAAAGGAGAGAGTACACGGACACATCAACACTGAGGCAGTGTTAAACCGCTTACAACTCAGACCCTGTCTCTTTCGCCTCGTCAGAGTTTTGGCGTAGTGCTTTAATAATGATTACCAGCGGGAGCATATTGGGGCTGGGTCTGTGAACGTCTGGCAGGTGTTCAGGGAGAGATGGGGCGGTGTCCCGCTGAACATGGTGATGAGAAGGGGACGTCATGTTGGCAGATAGTGTGTTTATTCCAGTCATACAAAGTGTCAGTCATGTACAATGCAGCCCATCTGCATATTTAAACGAGATGATCTGTGTGAGTGAGTGTGTGTGTGTGTGTGTGTGAGCGTACAAGTGTGTGTGCTGTACCTCATTGCTTACCAAAACAGGTACAGATTTGCACCAGCTGTTTTCGGTTCTCTTTAAGCCGGTGATGTTTGTAGTGGGGACGGATGTTTGTTCCCCCGTCACACGCCGGCGCATTGGTTAATCTTGTTAGCGCGGCCGCTGATCGAGAGGGTACGTGGAAACGAATGCGAATGAAACCTGTGGGACGTCTTCCAGTCCGCAGCGGAGCCAAGCTTCTGTTTGGACTGCATCTCTCGCTTTTACTTTCCCACTGGCATAGAGTATCCCACGTCGCTTGTGTGCCTTGGAATTTGATTAGGCTTTATGGCCGGCCGGGGGGCATAGGCGGGGTGAGGGTGGTGATCCTACACAGCAGTGCTTTCAGAAACGCACTTTATGAGGGAAGAAATCCAGCTATAAATTCGTTACATAACCAGACACCAACGGGGCCTTTTGTTTCACTGATTGATGGAACAGTAGAGTACTTGTCAAGATTGTTGTGAGCAGAGGCAGATTACCAAGATAACTAGCTGGATGAGGAATTTGCTTTATTGCTGTGATTTTGAAAGGTCTTGCTCAGCTATATTTCTTGCCAACAAAATACATCTTTTACCGAGCAGGTTGAAATTCAAAACTCTCGGCTAAGTAGAACAAGCTAGTTTCCAAAACTATAATGGTCTGCCAACAGTCCTCAACTGCAACATCATATTAACACTTGCTGTGTGATTGAGGAAGCTAACTAGCTGACAAAACACATTTTATGTATTTCCTGCCGAAGTAGGAAGCCTGACCTATCAAATAAACAAACTTACCCTGTACAATTTGATATGCAGACTGTCTTTTCTTCTTGCTTTGTACATGCTTCCTTTTGTAGATTAAGACTGCTTTGTTCTGAAGTGTTTTTTAAGGTTGTTCTTGGTCACAGCATGATGAGTTTTTGGGTGACAACAGTTAATTGCTAAAATGATCAAAAATGCTGTCTAAGAACACTTGCTTAAATCAGCAACAAAGTGTAGCATTAAAAAGCAGTTTTCAGCATTTGCAGTTAAGCTGAATCTGGCCCTTAGTTTTGAAGTTTTTACTCGTAATTTTAAGGCCACTCTAAAGCTTACGTTGCTAAGCTGGGTCCTGCATCTTTTGAGAGGCCGAATAAACTGTGTTTTGTCTTTTTTCGGTGCCGCGAAGCGAACCGCCGCGTAATTACAGAGGACACGTGCACATGCACGCTCTGTCATTTAGGAACAACTGCTGCCGCACTTACAAAATGCAGGTTCCAATAAAGCCCTTTATGGGTTAGCTTTGAGCTGGAGTGATGTCATCAAAGGGCCCGTTCAAAAGGACCGCAGATTCTACCCGTGATAATGCTCTGCAGTTCAGGCCCAAGGACACTCCCACCTCCCCCACCCCCCCCTAAAAAAAAAAAAAAAAAAACGCTTTGCCCAGCGCTCTCTCGGCCTGAACACGT
>NC_050586.1:4657500-4860000 GCF_013368585.1 Megalops cyprinoides
TACCCACAAAGTGGTGTGTTATTGAATATTAAGCTGTTTTATCTTATAACGTGATAGTCCGTGTTATCTTATGCTTAAGAAAACATAAAGAAAAGAATATTGGAAAAATATTGGGCTCCTTCCAAAGTACTGTATACTGCCTGTGTAGCTTGAAATCTGCAGATGGATGGTATGTGGAGGTATAGCTCCCCTGCCATATGACAAGCTGTTTGCTCAGTGAAACCCACTGTAAATATTTACAAGGCGAAAGGTTACTTCTGGCACAAGAACAGTTTTATCAGCTGCCTCAGGAAGGATTCCTGTTCTTTTGTGTCGTTGTTAAAATTCCTTCATCTGCTTGTCATTGAAATATCAGAAGTTTTTTTTTTTTTTTTTTTTTTTTTACACAGTCCTCATTGTGTGGGCAGGCAGAAACGTGAAGGCCCTGACTGCTTCTCGACATGCTTGTTTGCTCATGGGTGTCACCCATAGGTCAGACCTTTGTGAGGTCACAATATGGGTGAAAGGTCAAGGGTCACTTATTAAATGCTGATGCCTGGATGAAGGCACTTATTCAGCAGCGGAGCACACCTCCTGTCTGTGTATTGGTACTGTAGCAGGGCTAAATATGTTAACATTTATCACTCTTTCATCTTGAATTTTATTCATTGATAAGCTATGTTGAACAAACCCAGAGAAACCAGCCCTAGTAACTTTTTTGCATGTGTTTTCATGAGTGATTGGATTGCAAAAACATTTGGTATAGATTATAAAACATGCCTCAAACCATGGCCATGTAGCTTTCCTGTTCAGTACTTCTAAGTGGCAAAAGTGAGAAAAGATGCAGGCTGGCATTGATCAGAACACCCAGTAGCGGGAAGTTTTCTATTGGCTAAGAAGCCGGAGAACGCTTTGTGTTGGTTAGAATACTTAATGAAAGAGATAATACAAGATGTGAAAGTGACATGGCTGGCAGGGGAGTGCTCATCTTTCCCTCCCTGCGGGCTTCCACGTCGTGCTTGCGGTAGCGATGTCAGCCTGGTTACAAGAGGCCAGGCCTCGGGAACAGCTGTGGCCTGAATTAAGTGTGACCCGTCAGCCATTGAGAGCGGGAGAGACTTTGGACCTCGGCCCAGTCCCAGACACACGACCCTGCCTGTGCCACGGAGACTGCAGTCCGGCTGCCACCGTCAGCGAAAAACATGTCACACGATATCCCCCCGCCTTCAATACCATGTCACTCACACACACACACACACACACACACGCACACATCACATTAACACTGATCCTGAAACTCTTTCATTCTGTGCACCTCAAAACATGTACACAGCTAAATGTTTACCATTAATAACAATAACAGAAAGTTGTCTACGTTGACAAGCCTGTGGAAAGTTGCATCCTATATAAAATCCTTTCGTATTTGTTTTTTTTGTTTTTGTGTCATATGCCCTTGAACATTTTAACTGTGCATTCCAGACTTTGTTTGTTTATTCTAAAAGCCATGCATTGTAACTCCTTGTATGCACTGTAATCATGAGAATTATTTTTAGTATTATTATTATTATTATTATGAATAAATAGAGGAAGAATCCTGGTAATCATTATGATTATTATAATGATTTCATTCAGACATACAGTGTACTGCTTTCTCTCACAGGAGAAAATGCTGCTGTAACGCTACCCACTACCTGACCACAGTGTTCTTTCGTGACCGTACCCACACTCCATGCTGGTATGGGTTTATGTGAACCCGCTCTATGGGTTCAGCCAGACATCCTCGTCTCTCAGGAAGAAGGCACCAGCCAGGGACTGAGCCCTGCTTTCTGCTCTCAGACAAGCTCAGCGTTGCCCCCCCCCCCCCCCCATGACATGGTGATATGGTGGACCTTACAGCTCCTGCCCACTGCACCAGTTAGACACGGGATAGCTGGGAAACAGATGCCTAAGCCTTAGAGTGCTGACATTTTCCTTTAGTACCCTGGTATGAACAATAATGATCTACAAGTGGGGTATTGGCACTGTAGGCAGACAGAAAGCATGACAAAACTTAAGCCCTGTCAGGTTTGAATGTTATCCCACAAGATACAGGCTATTTGTACATAGTTTCTACATATTTCTACTTTAGCTATTACTAGAGTATGAGCAGCAACAATGCCAGAAATCCCAGGCCTCTGTATTAAGGACAACTTTTATCAGTTTGCTTGGTAGTCATTGTTTCTGAGGTTCCTTTAAGGCAGCGTTTCTCAAACCTCTCCTGGAGTACCCCCTGCCCTGCAGGTTTTAGATCTCTCCCTGCTCCAACACAGCTGATTCAAATGATCAGTTTGTTATTAAGCAGCTTCAGGAGTTCATAACGAGTGGATCATTTGAATCAGCTGTGTTGGAGCAGGGAGAGATCTAAAACATGCAGGGCAGGGGGTCCTCCAGGAGAGGTTTGAGAAACACTGCTTTAAGGTATTTGAATTCATTTAAAAATTCTAAATATAAATGTGCATGTTAGAATGGCGGCAAGCCAGCACTAATGAACGTGGGAGTTTGCAGTGGTACAAACTTGCCCCGGTCGGGTTTTGTTGTGCGCTTACTGTGCTGCATCACCCTTGTTCTCCTGCACTCTCTTTTTTTCCAGAGATTTCTCTACATTTAGAATAGCTGTACTCACTTCTGTACTGATTGATATTTATATATGATCCTCATACTCATTAGATCAAAGCTGGAGCTGGTCAGGAATAGCATCCCAGAAGCTCAGGTTCAGAGCGATACCGGCCTTCATCATGAAAGGGGAGATGAAAAGGTGTAACATTAAATGAAGACCTAGTTGCTCACTCACCCTGCCACAGCCCTGAGTCAGACCCAGTCTAGTCTGGTGTTCTGATGTGTGTGTGTGTGTGTGTGTGTGTGTGTGTGTGTGTGTCTGTATGTCTGTCTCTTTCTGAGTCTGTGTGTGTGTGTCTCTGTATGCATGTGTGTGTGGTGTTTTCTGATAGTGTCCGGCCTCTGTTTTAGCCACTCCAACACATACTCTTTTGGAAATGGACACTGGATGCAAGTGGAACATGTTCATCTGAATGAACAGACCTCCTGCCAACCCTGTGGGCAGGGCTCTGGTGGGCGGGGCAGGACTGGGGTGGGCAGGCCTCTGTTGGGCAGGGCTGGTGGGTGGGGCAGGACTGGGGTGGGAGGGCCTCTGTCGGGCGGGGCTCCATGCTGTTTGCGGTGGATGCCCTCTCCCAGGGCTGACAGCGTGGCAGAGGGCCGTCTCACGTCCCAGTCTTGAGTTATGTGAGAAGTTTGGTTCCTTTTTTTCCCCCCACCCTTATGAAGGCTGTCTCCCTGGGCAACTGTGAAAGCCGCTGTGTAATTCAGTGGCCTGCGTTTGCATAGCGCCTGCAGAGCCCGGTGACTGGCTGCCTGGACCCCTGGCTCCTTTTTCGGGAAGGGCTAGTGTTTACCCACCTCATACTGACACCCTTGCCCTGAGCACCTTTCTCTCCCCGGGTGGGGTGAAACTAACCGTGACCCTCCCCCCTAAGGCTCTTTTGCACTGCGGTGGGGAAATGCACATCAGAGCAGCGGTTCCCAAACCTCTTTGTACTGCAGCCAGCCGACAGCGGTATTCATTTTTTCCTTTGCAGCTCACCAGATTAAATAAATGTGCTACATGTAGTATCCTGTTGAGAATCCACATAGGTGCCAGGTACTCTGGGTCACTCTGAAACAAATGTAGATGATTAAATACTCTCTGCTGCAAAGCATGTCCCAGGCTTTGGCTGTTTATTTGAAAATATGTATGCAAATTTGCTTTATTTGCAGTAGAGTTTTGTTGGTCGTATTGTGTGTGTGTGTGTGTATATAATCTTTGTGACTCAATTTCTCAAGTTTTTTGTAAATTTGTCCTTCGTTGCACATGCACAGTTTTTGCAACCATCCATTTGGGAACCACTGCAATTGGAGGGTAGGCAAACTGAGTGAATGATTCAAAAGTGTAAAATACAGGTTTCTCTGGAAAGTAGCATGGCAACAACAGGAAACCTTTACAGAGGTAGTGGGACATTTTCAGACTCCTTAAGCTTTGCTGTCATATGGTGTTTTGGGGTTTAATTTTCTCTAATGTGACTGAGAAGTATCGTATCGATGCGTAGAACCATACATTTTTTTTTTTCCTCTGTTCTCAATTCTCATTCATTTCTACTCTCATTGCACCTTTCCCTGTGTTTGTCAAATTATAGTACATTTTCTCCTCAATGAATGGACTTCTGTCTTCTGTCCTATTCTACTCTCCTATCATGTTCTGTTCTGGGGTGGGTGCTAATACTGGAATAATGAAGTGCTCAAAATGGGTGAGGATTTAAAACGGCTCTCTGGATTGCCTGAAATTTGCTAATTAAAAGTGCTGCGAATAAATAAAATTACTTGAATGAGCCGTTTAAATTAACATTCATTCTTAGAAGCGGGTCTCTCATGAGGACAGCTGGTATTAGGCTTTAATAAAAGGAAATATCTCTGAACCCCTTACATTTTTAAACAATCCACGGTGATTGAAAAAGGTTGAGGTTTGATTACGTCTGTCTGGAGCCTGAAATCGGTAAAAGCACTCCTCCTCTAGCAGAATTACTTTGCACCGCGTCACGTCGGCTGTGGCATCAAAAATCCTCGTAACGTAGTATGGATTTTTTTTTTTTTTGTTATGAATGGAACAGAAGTGGCAGCGGAATGCGAGGTTTGGAACACTAAACTGGCATTCCACAGAAACACCAGCTCAGTGCAACACTGCATGCGGTGGATGCCTCCCGGCCCAGCGTCTGACGATGGCGCAGACAGAGGAGGGCAAGCGCCTAGCGCAGACGCTAGCCGATGAGACTGTGTCCTCTGTGGCTGAACGGTTCCTAAACTGCAGCCTTTACATCCCGTCAGCTGCATCTTGCATGGTCAGAGGTGAGAAAGCAGTTTAATGCAGGTGTCATGAATGTAGTCACTTACACAGACAATGAGCTAACTGGTGAAATGACTCAAATGTAAAGTCTCACAAGTTTTATATTGTGTGCAGGTGAATGCTGCATCATACTAATGTGTACTGAGTCTATAAAAGATCTGCAGAAACACCATGACCTTCTGTGAATGTTCACAGTGTACTCGCTAAACTGAAAATGAAACCAAAGATTAACATGTAGGTCACGGAGTCATGCTTAATGCAGCAGTGGTTGCCAGTACATCTTTCTGGTTGTGCATTTCTGAGCACGTCTGCAGAGGCGTCTGCTGTATGTGGAGAAACCACCATGCTATGTTCCTCTATTTAAATACTAATAATACTTTACTATTAAAATAGTGTTGTTATAATGTTTTCTGACTTCAGGTTTGTATTTGTGCTTGTCTGAGCTAGATGGATCAAAAAATGACTTATTTTTAAATTTGGAAGAGGTGCAGTTGCTAGGTTATTTGAGTTCACAAGAGACCTCTGCTTCAGAGTCTCCCATGGGGAGAGGTGTTTTGACTCATGATGTCAGCAGGTCAGACAGGCAGCGGGGTTTAATAAATGCTAAACCGTCCCTTTGTGCTGTGTGCGTGTGTGTCTGTGTGTATGGCTATGTGTGTGTGTCTGTCTGTCTGTCTGTCTGTCTGTCTGTCTGTCTGTGTGTGTGTGTGTGTGTGTGTGTGTGTGTGTGTGTGTGTGTGTGTGTGTGTGTGTATGCATGCCTGTGTCTGTCTGTGTGTGTCTGTGTGTATGCATGCCTGTGTGTGTGTCCCCGTATGCACTTTCGATACTCTGTTCTTACATTTTTCTCACTCATTGCAGTGTTGGTTTTGCATCCTGTATTTGGCTGCAGGCTTTTACTCCTCTTGGTGACTCCAGATCGCATTTGCAGGGCTAATTTACAGGTACGCGTCTAATTCGCTCCCCCGCCGCGTTCATTTTAAAGCCCGCGGCTGGCTGCTTAAGAAATCCAAAATAAATGTAAAGCTGGACTGATTTGCATGTAATTGAATCAGTTAAATCAGCAGAGCTTAAGTGGGAGTTGAAGAGGGGAGTTCTGTTCAGGAGTTAATTGTGTTAACGGTGTAGTTCATTTTACAGCAGCGGAGAAAATTCACTCTCCCTTGTCACTGAGTCACAGTCAGCGGGCCTTACTGAGCTAATATGTTATTGTCTTATAATACAAGGCTTTATGTTATAAGGCATCGCTGTGCACAATGTCTCCACAAATTCACATTCAGGTGCTGGCTGCACTGTCAGGCTTCAGGAGCCACTGATTGCCATCACAGTGTTGCAGAGGGATTAAATTAGCTGTGAAGGAACATCTTCACAATGTGGGTTTCTCCCCCGGTCACGCCACTCAAGGTACTGCTCCATCTGCTGTAGAATCGTACCCAACGGGCAGAATGTCCTCAAACAGCTCTTTAGAACGCACTGAGGTGATATGAAATAGACTGTCTTGTGTGCTGTAAATATTAGGCCTAAGCACTGCGATGCAGCTGTGGTCTGTGTGGGAGGCCTGATAGCAGCTGTAGTGGATAAGCAGCTGGGTTTGGTACCCAACGGTTAAGTCCTATAGACAGGCCCGGCGCTATGGGGGTGCACTGCACTCCCAGACGGACCTCAGTGCACCCCCAGTTGTCTCCTTATATCCTGATGTGTACATAGTATTTATGACTTTTTGTGCATCCCTGTGAATTGCGGTTGCACCCCTCTGTATTTTCTGCTGGTGCCAAGGCTGCCTATAAAACTGTGGTACTTTACCTGAAGTATACTGCCTCTGTGAAAAGATAATGGACGTTAGGTCAAATGTGAGCTGTACTGGATGAAGACGTTGACGTGTCAGTCAGATGAATAACATATTGTATTGTGCTTTAGTGCTGTTATTGAGCCCGTAACCACTGATTTTAGTTAAGACCTGGTGGCGCACTCTTACAGCAATATGTGTGTCAGCATTGAATTCCCATTTGTCTCATGTCTGTTCATGTTTGTGTTTTCTACTGATCTCTCCTTAAGCTAGCAGCACAGAAATCCATGACAGATATTTCCGCGTGCGTGAACAGAACAGGTCCGATGCAAACATCCTGTTTTCAATGCGGGTGACTCGGCAGCAGCGGTCCTTTTGTTTTTTGAAATTCAGATTTTTGCTCAGAAGCTCCCTCCGTAGCAGTCGGTGCCGCATTGTCATTTATTTACGCGAAGGATGCGGAGAGGACCGTGCAGATGCCGACAGGCTACCCTCCGTAGCGTTAGATTCCGTTGTGAGAGGAACTGACTGGGCGATGCATTCAGTAACTTCAGAAGTTGGAATTAAAAGACGGTTTGCGGTGCGTGAGATGAGAGGGATGTGAAAATCAAAATCGTTTCCCGGTGGACGGAGCGCTGGCAGCAGGACCCAGCTCTCAGAGCTCCAAACAAAAATGATAAACAGATTTTTGCAGCGCACGCCGTTGCCCCGGTAACGCTGATGTCTGAGCCGCCGGTACGCAAAGCTGATAATAGCACACAGATCGCACCTGCAGCTCTGATGGACGCTAATAAATGGATCTGTCACCCAATGTCGTTACAGGCAGTTGGGACCGTTTTGGGGTGCGTTAATTGCTCGACGTCCTTTTTTTCGTCGCCCACACATTGTTAGAAATTTTTACATTTCTCATTAATTATTCATGTTTTGTTGCCTAATTTTTTTTTTTTTGGCATTTTAAATTCTCTTATTAAATCTTTTTTGAAAGGAAGGTGTTAAATGGAAAACCTCTTTCCAAACATGAAGTCATTAGTATGAATTTTACTATTTATTCATGGGCCTTATAATGCTATAAATATTTATGAATTCAACACAGTTTGAAGATGCAAGCTGCAGTTTAATTTTAAGTGCTGTATACTTATTCATGCAGAACACGGTAGCAATGTTTTTGCTTATCAATCATTATTACTTTAGAAAAATCATATATTTATTCACACAAATATGTCATTTATTAAAAATGGAACCTCTGTTAGTGTGACCCAAGGCATTCCTGTGAATCAAATGATTAATGGTGTCTTCCATCTATCATTTGGGATGTCTCCCCTACTGAGATTTGAAATTGATTGAGTTTGCAATTCAAGCAATTTTTGGAAAATGACCGGTCTTATGCAGTATGCACCAAGTAATAATTTAATTTAATTTGCCCTGACAAGGCCTGTTCATAGATGTTTTGATTTTACCAACCCACTTTCCAGTCTATGATGTTTTTCATTCCATCAATCATCCTAGGTGCCATTTTAAAATCCATTTTTTTAAACGATACAGTTTCTATTGAAATAGTCTACAGCTGTTCACTTCTGTGAGCCCACACTGCAAAAGCCATTTGATCCCTCAGTCTTCAGAGGGGGTAGAGCCATCCTGTCGCATCATCAGTGCAGCGGGCGTGTCAGTCAGTCAGTCAGTCAGTTAGTCATGTCTTTCAGTCACGTCTGTCTGCGCTGGAGGTCCAGCTCGGCCGCCAGAGTCTCCATCTTTTCCAGCTCGCGGCCAATGTCCAGCACATCGGCGCCCATGGTCAGGACGGCCGTGTGGCTGGAGGGAGAGGCGCTGTAGTCTTTCCTCACCACCAGCGAGCAGGTACCCGGCAGCCTGTACTCCAGCTTCCTGGCCAGGGTCCAGCTGCCGTAGAGCTGGATACCCGCCAGCTCCACAAAGCGCTCCACGCTCATGGTTTCTCCCTCCTCCGGCAAGCCGATCTGCAGGCAGCGGGCCAGGTGCTCGATGATAGGGCTGCTGGCGGTCAGCTCGCGGTACTGGGCTGCAGGGGGAGAGGAAAACTGGGTGGGGATCTTCTGCTCTCCTGGGAGCCCTGAACTTCCTGTAAGTGTGGAAAGCGGGGTGTTCCCAGGGCTCTCCAAGGCCCCCTCCACTGCCCTGTCCCCTCCTGCCTCACTCTCCGCCTGGGGGACTCCACTCCTAGTCTCCCCCTGCTGCTCTGGACATCCAGTCTTGTCTGTGCTGCAGACGGACACGCTTGCCCGCTGATCCAGGATCAGTCTCCACTGGCCGTCCTGCCTGCTCAGCCAGGCCTGCTGAGTAGCCAGATGGAATCCCTCGGTGTCGTAGTACAGGTCTGTGAGGGCCTCCTCCTGCACGCACCTGGCCCCCATTTCGCGGAGACGCGCCTCCGTCCTCTCCCCCAGCTGGTACCGCAGCTCTACAGGCACCCTGATTGGCTCCTGATGGCCCTGGGACCCCTCCTCCTCCCCTGAATCCATCCGTACACCCTCCCAAGAGACCTGTGAAGGTGGAGGAGGAAAGCCACGCATTATGGTCACAGGGAAGTGTTCTACACCTTGACTCTGCACCTACGCCTAAACAGTGCACACCCACAATGACTCCCATGAGCAAAGAACGCTCTTCGAACCGTGCATAAGACAACCGCCGATAAGAATCATTTCTAGGAGGTCAGGCTTGCGAGAGCCTCTCGCTTCCTGTTCAGCCTGAGAGTCGCTTCCTTGTTTGCGTCTTGGCTCCTTTGCTCTCACACACACACACTGAGCTTTCATGCTCGCTAACTGGTTCTGTGGACTAACTAGCTTGCGCATCTCAGCTAGCACTGTCTCATGACCTGAGGAGAGCCTGGAGTAGCCCCGCCCTGTGCCCCATGCCCCAAACCCTGCACCCCCACCCCGCTCCCAGCACCCCACACCTGGTGCATAGCCCCAGCAGACGTTACAGGCTCTCTCCTGCTGTAAGTTTACAACATACTGTTGAGACCCATCCAGACTGAGAGATTTGTAAGCCACGCTTATGGTTGCCTTGGATAAGGGCCTCTGCCAAACCAAACAAATGAATGAATTCATGAATAGATGAAGTGGAAAAATATTATTTGGTGGGATAAGTCTGTTATATAACCATATGAAGGAACAGCCCCTGCACGTCAGGAAGGATTTGTGCATTGTTTTATCTGAATCAGGCCTAGCATTTTTGCCTCTGAAGTGACAGCAAGCCAGGCATATACAGGTGAAAACCCTTATCTTTGTGGATACCCTGAAGAAGTCAGATGGAAATCAGGAAGTTTGATTTTTTTTTTCTCTGTAATTTTGATTTTATCTATGATGAGACCTGTTTTTATTTTTACCTTGTTGTCAAACAAACACAGGCCTTTTTCATCACATCACTGAATAATATATTTTGTCAGTTCACTTCCTGAAGGCATCATCTGGTTTTCCCGCAGACGTATCACAAGGGCTCATTTCATTGCATTTCTGAATATGAAGAAAGTCCCTCACCTGTATATGGTTACTGCGATGTAGTTCCTTGGAATCCCCCAAGTGTGAAACTCCTGGTGTCTCCAGGTGAGGCTGTGTACTGTGTAATGGCAGCGTGCTGGCTGTACGCTGTGGAGCCCCCCCAACCCACCGCTGTCATTCACACGGAGGAGAGAAAGCCCCTCTTCCTGCTGTGAGGTTTCCTTTGGCTTTGCGGTGTCTGAGATGGCATGAAACCATTACACCAACAGCTTCCGCCTGTGCGAGGGGAGAAACGGAGCTGCTCGGTATCGTAAGCGTGAGAAGCGAGACCTTTCTGCTGAGGTTATGAGCAGAAACCTGGCAACCGCCCGCGCGTAACACAGACTGTTTATGGATACTCACGTTGTTAGCGCTGCCATATCTGTGTACTCAGTCTCGGCTTCCTTATCGTTCTGTGGAGTGACGGCTCTATAAACTGTCAGGCATGCAAATTCGGTAACTCTGCAAAGCTATGAAGTCTGTGCAGAGAGGGCATCCTGTGAAAAAATAAAAAGCTGAAAAGTGCGCCGATGAGCTGAAAGTACAGCAGAACAACACAGAACAGTAACCATGGTTTCCAGTTGCTTTGGTAACCACAACAGTTTTTTGTCACAGTAAACGTGATTGTTGACATTGTTGTCTGATGATATCATGATCATATCTAGATCTCTCTTTCTTGATCATCTCATTGCTGTTATTTCCTTTGACAGACATGCAACAGTACATTTGCATACATCTGTCTACATAGAGCTAAGCGTATGTGGCTGGATTGTAACATAGTGGTAAGGAGTAGTTCTCGTAATGGGAAGGTTGCTGGTTTGATTCCTTGCTGGGGCACTGCTGCAGTACCCTTGGGCTATGTACTTAACCCAGACCTGCCTCAGTAAATATCCAGCCATATAAATGGGTAATATGTAAAAACTTTAACTGTGAGTCTCTCTGAATAAGAGCGTCTGCTAAACGACAGTAATATAATATAATGTAACGTACGTCTTGTCCTGCCCCATAGCAGTGACTCTAGAGTCTAGACCCTGGTCCTGAGGGATTTGCTGTGTTGGCTGGTTCTGCTTCCAGTCAAGCTCTAATTAATTAGCCCTGATTGAACTGTTGACTGAAAAGTGACCCAGCTCTGATGTCTCTTGTGTTTTATTTGCTGCAAGCCCTTTGTGAAGGAATGTTCTTTTCTGCTGTTTTTGTTCTGATGAAAGTCTAAAACCAGAGGCTTTTCTTTAACTCATGTGTTAATATTTGTAAGTCTCTATTTTTGCGTTCAGCTTGACTTTCCAGGCTTAGGTGGAATTTCAGACGGCCATAAACCTAAGAATGGATCATTTATGACTTGCCAGTTTAGCATTATTGCAATGTCATGCTGTCACTTGGTCGCTTATTTACGCTGTGTTACCTGGAAACAGTTTCTCTAACTCAAAGAGCATGCCTCTAATTGATGAGTCAGGTAATGGAATCAGGGGTGCCTCCCCCACACGCATAGAAAGCTGTGTTGACCTTTACCGTTTTTCCGTTTCGGTGGATGGCTTCTGAAAATGAACAAGGCTACTTACAGACTTTATCAGGCGTGCCCATACAAAAATATTTACATATTGAGAATATGTTTTAATAAAAATATATTTTAGCCTAATAAATATATTCAAAATAATTGTAAATATAAATTATTGCATTTTGATATATCGGCATATATTTATGATTTATATTTATATTTTGTGTATATTTGTACATATTTCAATTATATTTCCAGTGTATTTCCAGTATGTGTTTGATATTTCTGTATGGGTGTGTTGGTTGCAAGCATAGACCAAGGTGCAAGTGCCAGGTCCTTATCCAGGGGCTACAGCTTATGTAGTGAAAACTCAGACCAATGCTGCTGAGCTCCACTGCACACCCCAGGGCCAGAGTGGAAACGCCCTGTACGTCATCACAGCAGTGTTGCATAGTGGTTAAGGAGCAGGGCTTGTAACCAGAAGGTTGCCGGTTTGATTCCCCACAGGGGCACTGCTGCTGTACCCTTGGACAAGGTACTTTTGCCACAATTGCCTCAGTAAATATCCAGCTGTATAAATGGATTGCATTGTAAAAACCTGTAATTGATATAAGTTGCTCTGGATAAGAGCGTCTGCTAAATGCCAGTAATGTAGTGTAATGTTATATTTAAGTGCGCGCAACCGAATTGGTCTGAAAAGGATCCCTGCCCGTATACGTTGGTAATGCCTTGTTTCACGTGTTACCGCCATGCTTGTAACCGGATCGGTCTCTCTGTTTCAGGTGCTCTTCGCACACCTTACCTAGGGGCGTGAAGGGAATGTCTTGGCCGACCGCTCCGCTGTAAATGGGTCAGCTGTCCAAGACGAGAGAGAAGTCCAATATGGGTCGGTACCAACTAGAGTGTTCATCATCGGTACAGCTGGTCTGTCACTGGAGCAGGAGCCACGGGGTTCTGAGATAGAGCGGGGGGGGGGGAGAAGGGGGTTCTGAAGATGAACAGCTACGAAAGCAGTTCTGATGCTTGCATTTGCTCCTGATCATTCATGTGTGCAGCCCACTCCGACCCCACCTACGCATGCTGGCAAAATGAAGTGGAAATTAAGTTTCCATGCCTTGAGATAAAAATATCCGTCTGTGAATAATCTCTCGAAACACTCCCGTTACACTTTGAGTGCGGCACTGTAAATGTTTGTTATTTGTTTGCCAATTAAGGTGATGTTTGAATTATTCTTGGTGTTGGATGGAAATGAAAGTGTGTGTTTACAGGCACAATGTTGATGTTGGAGTATTAGTCCTTTGATTTACCTTGTAGTGTATACATGTTAGCCACTGTGATACGGGGAGTTTTAGTAGTAGTGGCTGTAGTGATGGGAATAGTTGTTACGGCAGTTTTATTATATAAGCATGGAATAATCAGCATGTGGTAGTATTTTGCAGGGGCAGCGATAGTTGTTGTAGTCCCTTGTCCTGGACTTCTTACTTAATAGTAGGAGGTGCATGTATATTAGGACCAGTGCCAATACAATTTATAAATACAGGCATAGTAAGTAGCATCATGATTCTCTGCTTAGCTCATTTTTCTGTGGTGTACTTAAATGTGGTGTAAATAATACATTGACTGTCACAATGAATTAACTTGCAGAGAAATGCTTATCTAGACTGAGCTGTTCTTTTTGACCTGACAAAAATCAATTTGAAGCCTTTGCTGAGATTGGTGTTGGCAGAGAAAACCTCAGAGGCCCAGGAGAACAGGATAGAGTCACTGACCTCCATGCAGGCCGGTGTGAGGGCGTGGTTTGAAGAGAAGGCAGCAGAGGCAATGAGTATTATGTTTTTGTCACTGGATATCATCACCCATTGTGAAATTTTTGGACAAGGTCAACTCTTGTGCCCCCAAAGTATACATGCGTAAGCCTGGCAGATCTGTCTGCTATGGGATGCAGCGTGGCACAGCCTTTACCAGATCTTATTCAGAAGGGGTTCTTCTCTTTTTTAAGCTTATGATTGGCTGTGGTTGTGGTATCGCGTGTGATGTCACAATCAAGTTTTCCATGGTGAGACAATTATCTCTGAGGCGAGCAATTATTTTTAGCTGCGCGTGTACAAGTGGGTTAGAAGTTCCTTTGCCCACAGTGGTTTATCTCAGAGCTGCTGAATCAGTTCCCTGTCTCAGAGCCAATTTTCTCAGCCCGTAGGAAATGTGCACACCTCGCTTGTTTTGAGATGTTTAATTCAGCTCTTCTGTGCCCCTCAATCCCATAGAGGAAAATTGAGAGGAGTATATTCCAAGAGCATGGCACGGGAGGCTATGAGGCCTGGTTATTTTTCAGGTCTGTCTGATTATGTTGTATCAGTGGGATCCAGACAGCACTCTATATGCTGTTGTAGGTGCATGCAATGCTGACCAGTATGGTTTTCCAAACCAGCACGGTAATGGGAGGGAAAGAGGAGATATGTTACTGCTCTAGTCTTCGCAAACAAATTTTTTTTAATTAATTTTTTGATTTATGAATAGTTTATCTGGCTGATTCTCTTATCCAGAGCAGCTTACAAGGCGTACAGTTAATACGCATCAGAGGAACAAGAATTATGGGAACGGGATGGCATGAGCACCAAGCACAAAGCATTTGTGCATGTGCATGCATTTAAGCATGCAACAGTACTTGTTGCAACAAATGTACAGTACGGCACCGATCACCTTTCCCTTAAGACCAACATGTGTACATCATACTGATAAATGGAGCAGATCTGCATGCAAATCTGTTGATAGCAAAATTCCCTTATATCATAATATGCACAGCTACCATGGTATCATACTCAAGGCATGATCTGAAATAACTACATTAAAATATATCAAATTTTCCTTCAGGCTAGAATACACTTTTGTGGTTGAAAGTTAAATATAAGAAATATTTATGCATACATGCATGTATTATTATCAAATTCTAATACATAAATGCACATACATTAGTCAGAGGTGTGATAATTCATAGTTTTTTATTTTGAGAGATTAGTGCAGTAATATTATCATGGAGATCAGGAACAGTCTGTACTGTTACCACAGGGGTGAACCCTACTGGCCTCCTGCAAGCAAGACACAAGTCCTCGCACTGGTAGAGAATATTACAGTCACAAAGAGCTGGCTTTGACCACCAGGGATGACTCATTTCAGGTACTCTGAAACAGAAGTACAGCCATTTAACACAGAGCCTGTCTGCCCTGAGACACTCCACTGCCCTCTCTGTGAAGCCACTCTCTGAGGGGAGAGTGAATTCAGCCTGCCTGGTGGCAGTCGCCGTGCGGTTCGGCTCTTTTTTCCCGCCTCCCCCTGTTCCCCCTGTTTGTGTAATCTGCGACCCTTCATCGGCCGGGTTCTGACAGCTCATAAGATAAAATGGACACGTCTTTCATCGCCTGGCGGTCTGTTATCAGTGCCGCTCAGATGACAGAGGAGTGGCGTCGCTAGCTCCATGCCTGGCCACTCACAGCTACGCGAGACCGCATAAAGGCCGCATCGCCACACGGTGTGGTTTTCAAAAGCCTTTGTCACCCCTGGAGTGTCCCCAGGGAACACCCCGTCACACCTGGCAGGCCTGTGCATGTGCGACTCGCCTGTCTTTATTATGACACAATAATGTTTAGGGACGTCATGACAACGCAGCGGTGGGTCTGGCCGTTGGGCTTGAGGCAGATCGGAGAAAACATCTCAAAATCTCGCATGACTGTGTCACTGTGGGTTTGGGGAGGGGGCGTGGGAGGGTAGCACTCCCAGCTGAAGGTGTCTCAGTGTCTGATCTCCCTCTCTTTTTAATTCTGGTGAGTCGCTGTTACTGAGCGGAGCAACAATTGGGATCACTGTGTCCCCAGCTTGTCACAGAGAGTGATGTCATGTTTCACCCCTGTGCTGGGACGGGGGGTGTGGGGATGGGGGGGAGGGGGGTGGAGGGGTGTAGTATGAATAATGTAGTAGTGCACTGAGACAGTTCTCTCCTCATTTTTAGACGTCTGACGCAGTGCTTAAAACATGTGCGGTATGCTGTGCTGAATGGACACTTAAATCAAAGCATGTGTGTACTGTGTGGCCGGGTGCATGCAGTAAACATAGTGTGTAGGTGGAGGTGCGTGTGTGTGTGTGCGCATGTGTGTGTGTGCATGCAGGTGTGTGTGCATAGGCATTCATGTTTGTGTGTGTGTGTGTGTGTGTGTGTGTGTGTGTGTGTGTGTGCGCATGCAGGCACGTGTGTGCGCATAGGCATTCATGTTTGTGTGTGTGCGTGTGTGTGTGTGTGTGTGTGTGTGTGTGCGTGCGCGCGCGCGCGCGCGCGTGTGTGTGTGCATGCACTTGTGTGTGCATAGGCATTCATGTTTGTGTGTGTGTGTGTGTGCGCGTGTGTGTGTGTGTATGTATGTGTGTGTGTGCGCATGTGCATGCATGTTTGTGTGTGTGTGTGTGTGTGTGTACATGGGTGCATATCTATGTGTTTGCCTGTGTCCATGCATGTTTGCGTGTGTACACGTGTTCGTGTGGCTGCATGTGTATGCATGTGTTCACTGTTCATGTGTGTGAATGCGTGTGTGCATGCACGGGAGAATGCATGCGTGCGTTTGAGTACGTTCCCTCCCTGGCCCCCGTGCAGGGCCACTCCTCGTCTGATTGGATGAGGGCCGCAGCGGGTATGTGCAGGGCAGCTTCAGTCAGCAGTGTGGTTCTGTGAGTGCAGATCCCACCCTGCTATCAGACTTACCGTATACCATCTGATCACAGAGAGAGAGGGGACAGGTGGTCGATTATTCACGCCAGCATGCATTGTGTGTCTGACAAATGCTCCACACATTATCCCATGTTGTATTGTGGGGCTGGGCATAGTGTATCTGCTTTTGTCATATTTTTTGTATATTTTTTTCATATTATAATCAAGTCTAAATAATTAAATAGTGTATCGTCCCTTAATATTGTGATGCATTGTTTAAGCATTTCATATCTGAAACAAAAAAAAAACCTGGAATGGATTGAGAATATCTCAAAAGTGGATTTGGAAATACCCAAAGATATGTAATCATATTTTAGTTGAAAATAAGAAAGAAACTGCCCTTCTCGAAAGATTGCTTTGCAGAGCCCAGTCCTTCAAAGATGAATGCATGTGGGAAGTTATATATATTTCTCCTAATGTGGCTGTCATTCAGAATCAGCTGCTGTACATTGCTCTGCCAGCCCGGGTCCCTTGGAGAAGCAGCTCTCTGTGTCCAGCTTTCCCTATGAAGGCTTGCAGACAGCAGTTTTGCACTCAGTTCGTGGAAATGTGGAAAAAAAAAAAAAAGCATCAATATTTCAACTCGTCCTAATAGGCTGTTGCTCACTGCTTCCCTGTGCGAAGAAGTGCATGACTGAGCTATGAGTGAATGCTCCAGAAATGCAGGATTTTGCTTTTTATTAAGCCACTTCTGACAGCTGGTCCATTGGGTTTGGTTTCCCGACAGCGGTACCAGAGTTTGATTGTGATAATTCACTCATGACAGCCGCAATTGCCACGTTGTGCATTTATGACAGCATCACGTACTTGAAGCTCGGGGAGAGATAGGTGGGTTAGTCTCTGAGAACTGAATGTATTCTCAACCTAGTGCCATAGGGTGGTGGCCAGGAGATGCTACAGGAAGCAAAACAATCAGCTCGCATTGGAGAAAGCCAAGCTGCGGCAGTAGGGGGAGGGTAGAAGTCAGTAGAAGACACTGTCAAGTATAAATGGAGTGCAACTTTCTCTAAAAACCCAACTGAAATTACACATTACACCAGCAGAGCGTTCCTTACTGTTGCCATGGCGATGTTAGCCTTGTTTGAAGCAGGACGAGAGTGTGAAACCTGTGGTCGGATCTTTCCCCTGCTCTCTGAGGGTGTATGAGACAGGGGCGTGTCTGATAAGCAGGTGTGTACGGTCTCGATTGTTTTCGCTTCTAAGAAGCCGAGCGCTTCCTGCTTCCCAGAGTATTTCTCTGTAACTCTGCGGCGTATCTGGCGGTGTGATCTCCGTTCGGGCAGAGGGCGGGTGAGGCCATGTGATCCTGTTAGGGGGAAACTCCCTGTGAGCCAGGATTCCCTCAACTTTCCGAAACGCAGCTCCTCGGTGAATCAGACGCTGTGACGCAGGTGGAGATTGTGTCCCTCGCCGCTTAGCTGGCTGCCCCTGTGAGCTTCCACTGGAATCCTGTCTCTTCTCGTGCAGTACTGTGGAATGGTAACACACTTTGACAACAGTTGCTGAAATATTAGATTATTGCAGCACTTATTTTTGCAGTCAGCATGGCACTGGTTTTTGTAGCAGTGTGTTTGCATGTGAGTTGTTGTTTTCACTATGTGCAGTTTTTCATTGGGCCTTATTACCGTATGTAATTGCTGTATTATAATATGTGTATTTTAAGTTTAATACCTTTGCTTTCTAGGTTGCTTTGGTTAAGAGTGTCAGCCATATCACAAGCTGTACATGTAAATGAACTGCAGAATAAGCTAACCGCCCGTTCAGTGCGAAGTCAGTATGTCTCGTGGTGCCCAGGTTCTGTCTTAATGCTAAACAACAGTGTTAAGTAAAACTAATCAATCAATCACTCAATCACAGTTTCATAGTGTTTGTCTGAAATGGAAGTGATCACAATGCACTGAGCATAAAGTGCAGAGTATTTTACAGTGAGCCTTGTCTTGGTACACGCACTGCAGACTCTCTCTGACGCAGAGGGGCTTTTAGTGAGGGGGGCTGCAGCCTTTGATGCTGAAGTTGCCCTGTGTGGATCTGCCCCTGCCCTGGAAGAGGGCGTTCTCAGAAACATCCATTCAGCTCCGAGATGCACACGGTGGTCAGGAAAGACAGCTCTCTTCTTTGCCCTAGTTGAAAAGGATTTTTTTTTTTAGTGCCGCGGAAGAAAAGAAACTGTTACCATGGAAACTCTTCAATGGGATTTATACTTCACCTCAAATGTTTCCCGGAGATGGTGATGTCACTCTGGCTTTCCAGGCGCTTTCATGTGCAGATTCTGAGTAATCCGAACATAATCTAACATCACACAGGTGTTTATAAAGCTGCTTTTGATTAAAAGGTGAGAGTGGGGCACAGTAGTCATTTACACACACACACACACACACACACACACACACACACACACATTTATACACAATAGCCTTAATATACATGCTGGTGTGTAGTGTGTGATGTCACCTCCTCATGCCTCAGGTGAACAGGTGTATGGGGTGTGGTCTCCTGGTTGCCCGTTTACAGTGCTGTCAAAAGATGATTGGTGCAGTTAGACTCTCTATTCATCCACCAAAGTGGCTCTCTCAGTGTAAGGGAACTGAGAGTGAAACTCCCCCCCCCAAACCCAGACTCTGAAATGCACACATCAGCTCTTCCCATTTTATTTCCCCTCTCACCTTCTTTGGGTGCCCCTGTCCCCCTCCCCCAGTGATGTTACTGCCTTTCTCCACTGATCAAGCAGTCAGTGCTAAAGGTGGAGATATGGTGGAGTTTGGGTGATCCATCCATATTGTACTGGTTAAACACCCCCCCCCCACCCACCCTCCTCAAGTGCTTCAGTCTCCGCCCTCCAAGGCCCTGCCTGCATCCAGCCTTCAGCTGCCCCACAGAGACTCTGCACTGCACAAACCCCCCCCACTGCCAAAGCACAGAATTGGCTATTAACATTGGAAACAACCTGACCTACAGCATTGAGCACTCACGATTGGAATTGATGCCCCGTTTGCTCTGAGGCAACAGCAGCTATAAAAACAATGATGGAAAATACTTGGTGTTTCATGTTATAAATGGCTGGCCATCAGAATGTAGGCCACCGTAAAATGATAAACAAACCCAACAGAATACTGATGCTGTATTGCTGGGCAGTGCTGCCCTCTGCTGGTCATTTTAAACATTGCAAATGTTGACACTTTAAAAAAAACTTCTAGCCAGTTAAGATTTGAATCTGAATTTTAGTTCCAAAATTAGGAGCTGAAGAGACCAAACGTTTTCAGATACATGTTGTATTTTGTAATTCACGCTTTTATTTTCCTAGTGGCACAGAAGTCATTGACACGGTTCTGTGTATCGAACACCACATAGCTGTAAATGCTTCTATGACGTTATCTGGGTAATATAACTTCTGGCAAGAGTAGTTTACCAGGCACTCAGTAAACATCCATCAAAGCACTAAAAATGCGAGCGCCCAGGTCCCTCAGAGAATAAAGCTCCTGAATGGTGTTTAACAAAAGAAGACTTATGCTGGATCCTCTTGTGTGGGTTTGAATCATTTCACACTTAATCCCTTGACAAATAGCTTTGTAATTGAATTATGGATGTTTAAGTCAGTCATATGTGGCATACTGGAACAGCATAAATGCTAATCAATACTGGAGCTATTAGTTTAACAGCATCAGCCTGAGGAATGGGGTATTGATCTCTTAGCAGAACTACAGTATTAATATCCAGGGCTGGCCAGGGGCTTGGGGTGTGACTGAAATATTTATGGGTCAAAGTACTGCAAAACAGCCAGGGAAACCAGGCACTAGGCCCGAGCGCATGGGTGTATCTGAGAAAAAGAGGTTACATTCACGATAATGGCTGTTAACTGTCGCAGGCTTAGAACAACCTGTTCTAAAAAAGTTGCACTATAAAAGTAACCTTCTCATTTCTTTTAAAAATCTGAAATGCTGTTTGGATTTTCCAAGATTATTTTATTTAATCTGCACTGGTGCTGAAAAACTCATTTGCATTTGAAAAATATCAACATTTCAACAGCAGGCTAAGCAACACTGCATTTGAATAATACCTGAGCAGTATTGCACTGCATTGTGACCTGTGGAGAGCTGCATGAATTTGGAACTGGGCAAAAACATGTATTAAATTATGCTCATCCGAACCATTTGTGTAGCATTTCCCAGTATAGGTACAGTTTAAATAACTGTCCACTGTCCTTTACTTTCTCACATCTCTCACAAAGTTCCCTGTTTTCACTCAAGGGGGCATTTCAGCACTGTGAATGCAGAACCAAACTGGTGCTTTTTCCCTCACTGCGTCAGGCAGATCACACTCAGTTGAATTTCATTGATTCTGCTGGTGTGTGTGTGAATCACTGTGACTTTGAATGCATGTCACGCAAATCAAACCAGTAAAAAAAAAAACATACTGTAATTATACTGTTTGCTGACAATCGCTAAATAATTGGAAATATTTCACTGCGCTCTGAAAGCTTCTGTCGGAGGATCAGATCCATTCTTCTGTTCAGTGTGCAGTGATAATCTGACACTAATGATTAAGCACCAGGCAGATATATAAAAGTGTTGGGGCTACTAACACAATCCCACAGCCACTCAGAAAGGATCCTTCCTCTCATCTCCTCTGTCTGTAAAAGTACTGCTCAGACTCTTTCACAGTTCCAACCTGGCACAGGCCCGTTTCATAAAACATTAGTGTTTTATAACTGTGTGTGTGTGTCTGTGTGTCTGTCTGTGTGTGTGTGTATTTGTATGTGAGTGAGAGTTTGTATGTTTGTGAGGGTGTGTGCATGCATGCACGCGCGTGTGTGTAGTAGTGTGCATTTCCATTGTAAAAATCACATACTTTCCAGTGTGTTCCTCCTGTGGTGGAGACAGGCAGGTTGTGGTGTTTCTTACCCTGCGGGTGAAAGGAGCGTCTCTCCGTTTAAATGGCTCGGCTGCAGGGGTTGCGTAAGGAGCCGCTGGGACATATCAGGGGCTCTGGCGGCCTCTCGGCGCCTTTGTTCGATATTTTCCACTGAAGGGAGGGACCTGCGATTCAGTGTTCCTCTTATGGAAAATCAATCAGCGCTGGTTTGAATCTAATGATGGGATCAGGGAAAGTTTAACACGTCCCCAAGACACACTGATAAAGCATTACTTAAGCTCAGCTTATTTTCAATCAACCCAAAGTATCTGTAACAATGTGAGCGAAAACCCATGTGTTTGCCCATTATAACAGTCTGTAAATCGAGATAAAGCAAATCCCCCACTTTCTGCTGTACATTGAAGCTCTATAGGCTATATTTATCATGTAATTTTATTTTGTAGACTGAATAAAACCCCATAAGTTACTTTTGATTAAAAGACCTGCCCATTATGGTGTCCTGAATGGATTTACACAATGTGATCTTGGACATCCAGAGTGTTAGATACAATGAAAGGACTCTAAAGGACTCTACAAGACTGTATACCTGTCTAGCTCCCGTGGTGAAATTGCTCTACCTGTTCTGTCAAAGGAATGGTCTGATCAGGTTATTCCGTGCCTATGGTGATATGTGGCTGCTTGTGAGATGCATTGCTGAGGTCATTGTGACGTCATCGGCGCTCCTGTTCTGTTGCAGGGATGGATGAGAGGTCATGCGTGTCAGTCAGCTGAGGCCTGCGGTGCAAGCCCCGCCCCCGCCTGGCCACAGGCATGTACAGGAGGAATGGGCTTATGGCCAGTGTTACCGTCACCTCCGCCACTCCAGAGGTGAGTGACCGCTCTCTCGCCCCCGCGCTCGAACGCCCACTCACGCTGCCTGCGCTGTCGTCACGGCCCACGCGGACAGCGCTTGTGTGTCTTGTCTGCTTGTTTGACTGACCAGTCAGATTCAACATGACAACTTGGCATCCTGTGATTGGTGGCTTTGTGAGTCTTACGAAAGCCTTGTTAATGCCACTGTCGAGGAACACCGCTGTGTAGCCTACAGTGTTATTTAGTGTTACCTGAAGTCTGTATTGCAGGCATTGGTCCCTCCCAGCTCTCTTCGCCAGTGTTGCAAAGCCATTTGTAAACATATTGCCCTCGTCAGCCTCAATCAAGGTGCCGTCTGTAGGGTCTCAATTTTCCCCTTCTCCTTCCCAGACGTGGTGCCACGGCAGTGTGCATTGATGGATGCTCTATTGTTTACGGTGGAGCACTGCATTAACTTTCCAGCCCCAGGCTGAATTATTGACCTTGTTAACTGAGAAACCCTTCCCAGCCTCCCTACTGCGTAGCGTTACGCACTCTGTAACTCGCACGCGCGCAGAACGCTGCCGTTGCCCAGGGATTCCCCTGGGGCTCCCGCACACGCGGGGACGGGGGTCGGACCCGAGACGGGTCAGGCCGCGCCACGCTGAGATGCAGGAACAGGGACGCCTGATCCATACGCACAGGAGGCGTGTCTCTGGTGGGGCACAGACAGAAGCCTGCCGCGGTGTTACCGGAGCGTTCTCTCCGGTACTGCTCACAACACCATCCATGCCATGTGTCTGTATCCAGGAGGCGGGAGGAAGAACCCCAGCTGACACACTTGTGATCCCCTTTTTTAAGGCAGGTGCCATCACCCCAGGAGCGACAAAATGAGGGACTGCACCCATGCGTGTGATCCTAGGGGACACGCCCCCCCCCCACCTGCCCTCGTCATTCCCACACAATGTGATAACAGACAGCAGATTTACTGCTAAAAGCTGCTGTTTAAAAGGCAGCGTTCTTTTCTTACAGCCTTTGTTTTCAGTGTTTCGTATTTTTGAGTTTTTTTTTTTAAATGTTGCCTGGGTTAGTTGAATAATATGATACAAAAAATGACAATAGCAGTGATTATATTTGGCATTTTAAAGGATACGTCAATGGTAATGGCATTCCAGAAATAGTGTGTCTGTTTTTATCCTGTGTAAAATATGATGGAAAGTGACAGGAGATATGAACTCCGTTATCCGTCTCTCTGCTGGGGATTTGGCTAAGCCCCGCACCGATTGACCTTTGGACGTTGTGAGTTCTGCCTGTCTGCATGCGCTTGTCTAACTGTCTGTCCGTCTGCCTGTCTGTCCATCTCTCTCTGTCTCCAGGGCAGCAGCAGCTCAGAGTCTCTGGACGGGCGGAGTGTGGACTACGCCAAAAGTTACGATGCTGTCGTGTTTGACGTGCTGAAGGTGACGCCTGAGGAGTTCGCCGTGAGTAGCCAGAGAGGTTTTTGGCAGATCACGTGACACACGACCCAGGTCATGTGACAGATCAGAGCATTGTGATGTCCTGTGATCAGGGACGCCCCGTGGCCCTTTAGGACCTTCGGGTGAAACTTTAAAGTGCATCACGAGTCCTAAACGTCAGTGAGAAAAATGTGTTTATGAAGGGCTGTCCTTTCAGATCGCTTTTGGGCATTCGTCATAAAAGGAAAAATGTGCACTTCTGCAATAACGCTTACGTTTATTTGGACGATAAGTGTTTTATAAAGTCTTTTTTTTCTCTCTGTTTTTTTGGCAGAGCCAGATTACATTGATGGATGCCCCAGTATTCAAAGCTATACAGCCAGAGGTAAGAAAGTTGGGCCTTGGCGTTCTCATGAGTTCCGTTCTTGGAGCCGATGGTCAATTGTGCTTGTGATTTAGGGTTCACTGAGGTTGTTCCCTTTCCCCTGTATGATTGAAGGTGTGTGGGACTGGGAGAGAGCGTGGTAGTAATTTACACAGAGCAGCAGCGCGTCTGTGATTTCGGGGGACGTGGCAGTTTCGCTACCCGTTTTTATGGCAGGAGGGGAAACGCTGTGTATTTGCATGCACTGCTGACCTTGTCCTGTGGCGTTTAGCACAGTGAAGAGAGAGGCAGTGATTCACTGAGCCACATTCTAATGAACAAGCACCCGTGTGCAAGGGGGGTGCAGTCAGGGGCCCCTGGTGGGTGAGAGGGTTGGGGTACAGTGACCTTCAGCTTGACCTTCAGCACTACAGCCTTTACAGTGCCTGTTGTCCTGGAAGGGGTGATTATGATCAGGGTTCAGTACTTCGGATTGCGTATGACGTATTTTGGTATCTGATTTTTGTTTATAGTAAATATGCAGTGAATATATACCACCTCATTCCAAAACGGAGCTGGTGTGATCGTTTTTTTTTTTTTACCCTCCGCATAGCTGGAGTGCCGTGAAAGGAATGCTGATCAGGTTAAGACCGTGATGGCTGTAGGCCCGCTATTCCCTCGTGAATTTCGTTGGCTTGGAGGCCAGCTGATATGGGCCAGTGTTCTGAAAGGGAGACTCTGTCAGTGGGACTAAAGGGTGAGAATCAGTCATCCTCTCAGATCTGAAGACTTTCGCAGTCTGGCCAAAGTGCTGCTGGATATTTAAGAGAAATGAATTGTGTCTGTATCCTTGCTGTCAGAGTTTTCAGGTCAAACGTTAATCCATTTGCACAAAAAAGGTAAAAAAAGGAAATATGTTTGAAGAATTTGTCTGAGTTTTTAGTTTTTTTTTTTTTTTTTGTCAGACTAGGTGTATGAGGTATTTTATATGGTATTTGGTATTTTCAGTCTAGCGAAAAAGCATTTGCTTTTCATTGGGATTTGAAACCTAAGTATTAATTTGTAAATGATTTTTAAGTATGTGTTGCTTTAATTATATAAATGAATGACTGGCCTTTATGAGTTCAATAGTCAGCAAATAATGAGTTGTTACCTTGTAGTGGTCTTTGCTGCTGTTCTAGCATGCACCAGTTCATTGCGGTTTAGTTAGTTCAGTATCCCTCCGCCCCCTGCGGTGAGTATGCCAATAAGGAGCTTGGGAGGTGGAGGAGTGCACACATTATGGGGTTTCTTATCCCAGTTTCAAGGGGTTACATGGTCACTAGGGGACATGTGAGGGTTAGGGGGCAGCCGTATCCTTTTTATATTTCTGTCAGTCCGAGGCTTGTGTTTTAAGAGAGCAGATATGTGTTCCTCGTAGAAGAGAAAATGGAAATAGCGCTGTTATCACTTGTCCAAAGAGCTGCATTGGCTTTATAAAATTTAACCAACTTTTATTTTCAGTGACCCACACAGCAGCCAGTCAGCATGCATCAACAGAGAATAAAGTTCTTTTACTGCAATCCAGAGTCTGTGGTTCTGTTCTCTCCGTCTGGGCTGAAACAGAGCCCAGGTCCAGGTCACATGTACTACAATACAAAGGAATATTTAAAGAACTGTCGAGTGAAAAAATATGTCCGTTCTCTTGTTGTGAAAGTGCAGTGTTAAGAATGATTTGCGTTTGGGTTCAGGTGCATTTTACTGTAATGAGTCCGGTAGGAAGAAGTGTGTGTGTGTGGCCACAGGAAGTAGCGGTAGTGAGGGCGTGTTCTTATTGTTCTCCCCTGGATCACTGTGTATTAAGGAAACCCCTCCTCCGCCTCTGGGGCTGACCTTAAACGCCCGGTCAGACACAACAAGCCGTTTCCATACCGACGACCCCTGACTGAGGTGAGGCAGGTCTCCTGACAGTGGAAATCTGTCACCATGGGGCACCGCCGAGCTTGTGTCCCTCTCCCACTGGCTTCCTCTTTGAGACTGCTCCAGTCCTACACACCCTGTGACTGACAGAAGCACAGCAGATACAGGGGGTGCACTCTCACCTTCACTGGGTGGCCAAAGCAGGTGGGAGTGTGCGGGAGGGGAAGGGATGCGACCGGAGGGTTTCGGTCTGGTGCGGGTCGCCGTTTTCAGGGCTGGTTTCCGGCGTCGTAGCGGGAATCATCTCCGACTGTGCGTCATTCCAGAACCGCTAGCAGGAGGGTCAGGAGATAATGCGGGGTGAGGCAGAGCAATGAATTTATGATTTCATTAAGTATGAAGTCAGAGAGGAAAACACGCTGGCACCTGCAGGTTAACATCAGCGCTCCTGTGTGGTGATAGCTGATGGTGCGTTGTGTATTTTCTTAACTAACACCCTCGGTCAGGGCAGTGTCGCTTACATTGAAATGTCATCCGTTTGTACAGCTGCAGATCTAATCAAGCAATTCAGGTTAAGTTACTTTGTAAAAGCACTGACCCGCCGGGGATCTGACCCCACAACCTTGTGGCTGTGTGCACGAATCCTTAAGCCGTTATGCTACCCATACAAATTCGTACAAACTCTAGGGGGAACATAGTTAAAAATACCCCCTCCAGTTTTTTAAAATGATTATCCTCGCATCCTACAGATAACCTTTTCTGTCAGTGTTTTTTTTTTTACCAGTTTCTCTTGATTTTGCTCAGGGGTGTAAACGTAGCAGTTTGTTTTCTGTTTGTGCTGATGAAACTGTCCTGCCAGTCAAATGTCAAAGGCCTGTACTTTTAACATGAAAAAATAAAATATCAGCAGTTTACCTCACAGGCATCATTTTGACTTGTAGTTTTTTAATTGGAAGTTGACATTTATTTTTAAGTGCTCTGGAAACGGTTGCAAGCATTTGAAGATGAGTCCCAGCACCTTGCTGGGAGGACTGATGAACCGGGTAGGTTTGGCTGTCTGGGTTTCGGGATGTGGATAAAGTTACTCCCTCACCTGGGTGTGCCCAGGGCTTCCCCCTTGGTGCCTATCGCAGGCCGCCTGCATGTGAGGACCTTGTTTTGCTGGGGCTAGCAATTAGCATTCGCTCCCGTCCTTCCCATGCTGACAGAGGGAAAGCTAACTGTCTGACCGGTCCATTGTGACGGCAGGATATTATGAACTCCACATTTCTGGCCGAGCGGTATCGAAACTGTCACTGTGTTACAGTTTCGCAGTCTGTCTTTTTGAATGTTTAAAACAGTACCAAATGGTGAAAATAAATCCCAGAAATACAGTTTGGTTGGACAGTCCATGCATTTCTAAACCAGCGTTTAAGTCTATTAACTGTGTGTGCTTCCAGCTTTCCTAGGATTAACTTTCAGACACATCAAAAATTGCAGTCAGTATAAAATTCCAGGTAGATTTACTTGTTTGATTAAAATTGAAACTTAAACCACCAACAATTTTCCCATAATACCATTTTAGGTGCCCTTGAAGCCACTCGGCTACAGTCAGCTACAGTCTGGTCAGGCATTGTCAGTTTACATTAAATTTGCATTAACACAGACTGACTATGGAGACAGTCACAGTGTATATGCAGTGATGCTTGAGTGCACTGTTGATGAGATTTGTAAACTTTATGGCCAGAGAAAGTAAATCTCAGAATTGATTGGTGTCTTGTGTTGCTTCGTCTTGTGTTGTGTTGTGTGGCCACTCTGTATGACCCCTACCGCTGCTGACGTAACTGTCAGACAGAGCTCTCATCATGATGGGTCCTGGCCCTGTTGAACAAGGCTTGAATCTCACCTCATTGAACCCCTTTTTTTCCACATTGTTTCTAGAGAACAGGGCAGTTTTGGAAGATGGAAAAATGTCTGGAAGCTTCAGCTAAATAAAAAATACATTTTTAACTTGAGCTTATTAGAAACGATCCGCGGCAATTCATATTCGGAGCTGTCAGAAAAGTAGACACAATTAAGCGTTCCCATTTTTCCCAGCAACATAATCTAAACGAACAAGTATTTCAACACTCCTGTAAAAGCCAAGACATCTCGTCTGCATGGTTTTCATTTCAGCCAAGCCACAGGAGAGCTCATATTCGTTGTCCTCACGTTGTATTTACGTTAGATTTACGTGCTGTGGCAGAAAGGCAGCTGCCTTGCCCTGGAGACGGGGTCAGCGGTGAGGAGCAGTGATGCGCAGGCTGGCTTTGTAACCAGAAGGTTGCGGGCTTGAATCCCAGCCTCAGCACTGCAGTTGCACCCTTGGACATGGTACTTCATCTCGATGGCTTCAGTGCATAAGCTGTGTGCACCGCTCTGGGTAAGGGCTTAATCAAATGAATAAGGAAAAGGTACTCAAGGGCGTTAAACTCACTTTTTGCCCTGATTTTGGTTTAAAGTGCACTGCTATTACGTGAGTGAGTGAGTGAGTGAGTGAGTGAGTGAGTGAGTGAGTGAGTGAGTGAGTGAGTGAGTGCGTGAGTGCGTGAGTGCGTGAGTGAGTGAGTGAGTGAGTGAGTGAGTGCGTGAGTGCGTGAGTGCGTGAGTGCGTGAGTGCGTGAGTGAGTGCGTGAGTGCGTGAGTGCGTGAGTGAGTGAGTGAGTGCGTGAGTGCGTGAGTGAGTGAGTGAGTGAGTGAGTGAGTGAGTGAGTGCGTGAGTGCGTGAGTGCGTGAGTGCGTGAGTGCGTGCGTGAGTGAGTGAGTGCGTGAGTGAGTGCGTGAGTGAGTGCGTGAGTGAGTGCGTGGGAATACACAGGCATGCATGTTTGTGTATGTGCCTGTTTTGTGCACATGCATGTGTGGGTGTATGTGTTCGCTGTTCATGTGCGTGAATACATGTGTGTATTACAATATATCTGCTTAATTTCTTGGATGTCTTTACACGCCTGATGTGTATTGTCTAGCCCTGACTCTAATTTAATGTCTCTTTATTACTTGGGCGGTCACTAAGAGAGATGTTAGGTTAGTTCAGCCTAACCACAGAGTGTAATAGTTCTCATAAATCAACACTAATATTAGGCAGAATAGTGTGTGTGGCAGGCATTAAGTGATGGAATGGCATGTGTCCCTGGCTCTTTACTTACTGCCTGTCAGTTGTTTCTGTCATACTGCACTTTTCCTTTGTGGCTTGATTTAAAAGTGCGGTTCTGTGATGAAATAAAACCCTGGGAAAGTCTCTTGTTGGCCATACCGAGCGTTTATATGTCATCGGTTGGCCTGGGTGGGCTTAGTACATCAAACTGAACACTCTCCCTGGATTGTTTTAGATAACTTCAGATGATAACGATGAGGTGAAGCACTTAAAATTTTTTCCATTGGACATACCAAAGGTGCCTGTGGCCTTGTCCCTCACAGAGCTCTGCTTTTAGCTGAACTCACAGATGAGAAAGAAAACATACCTGCTGCACTAGAAAAGGGGTTTACAGAGATGTCTGGAACTTTCTTCTCTGCCTTTATGGCTAAAATGCAGGCCACTTGCCATAATTGGTGTATTTAGAAAACCAAAAGGTTACATAAAGGCTGCAGGGCTGGGGAGCCTTCCACAGAAACACTGAAATTAGGGTTCATATTTGTTTAATCAGAAAAGCTGACCCCTCCCTGTTAGGAGGAGCAGGAGCACCGAGGCGCTGATGAGGTCGCTCTAACGAGCCTTCCTGCTGGGCAGAAACAGAAAATAAGATTTACAACCCGTCAGGCCCGCTTGCTTCCTGCACACTAAGTGTAATGTTCTGTTAAATGTCCGCCGGTGTTTTTGTTCCTGTCCCATCCATTTTAAAGAATGCATCTGCAGGGGGAATATATATTCATCAGCTAGCGCAGGTGTTTTACGATGACGGTTCTCAAGCCGCGAGTCTGTTTTCGAATCGTCAATCTGAGGCCGAATTGGGCGCAGGAACAAGCTGGCAATCCAAGATTTAATCTTCCTCCTCCATAGTTTCCATCCGCCTCAGCTCAGTGTGAGTTTCCATTTTATTTATCGCCGAGGGGAGAGAAAAAAGACGTAGCTGTCATGTATTTTTGCTTCTTATTCAATAAATTTTAAACGCCTGATTGCTCTGTAAACGTCGGTTTCCGTGAAAACCTGACTTCAAAGAACTTTTTTTCGGGGAGGTTGGGGGGGGGGAGCCTGACTGATTCACTGCTGAAATAAATCTTTTTTTTTTTCTTTCTTTTGCTCATTCTGTACGTTGAGCCAAGGTGTCCGAGGTGTCCTGTGGAATATTTCGATTCTGCTGACGGAGAGGAATTCCGCCCTTTTGGGTGTGCGTGATATTAATTGTATTTGTGTTGCGCTAAGCCCGGCTTTACATTGCTGAGTGTGCACCCGCACTCTCTCCGGAATGGAAACAGCGCTGAAGGTGAAATCGTAGCTGCCTGTGGTATTTCAGCAAGGGGAGGCCAGCAGTGGGGGGGCGAGCCCAGGAATAACCCCCCCCCCCCAAAAATCTGAAGTTGGGATCCCTCCCGTTGTGTGCTGGTCAGACAAGGAAATGCTGACTCTGTTTTCTTTTTCTGAGTTTGTAAAATTCAGTCTCTTTCACCGCAGAATGGTGTCCCCTGTCTCGCATTAATGATAGTTACCCAGAAAGCCTGGAAAAAGGGGGGGTCTGAGCCGGCAGCCGAACTCTGCGTGCTTCGTGTGCGGCGCGGTGCCGCAAACGCACGCCAGCTCCAGCACCGTCTGACAGTCGTTAAACGCCGGCCGTAAATCCGCCGCTGTTTTGTGTTCCCCGTTAGTCAAACGGCTGAATAAACAGCGCCCTGCATCCCGCGGTCGGAGCCGAAACTGCAGACGGGTGTGCTCGGTGTTCAGCGGCGGGCCGAAAAGCGAGCGCGCAATCAAAGGCAGGAAAAGCCTGTGTGCGGCCTGTGATTTAAGGCTGAGGCCCGCAGTCAGTGCAGTTCAGGAGCTTTAAAACCCACTTCAGAAGTCAGTGATGTACAGCTCGGTCTGCGAATTGCACTGACTCTGCTGCTCCTGGCTGCATTCTCTGCTCTGCCTCAGTGGCTGCTTTCAGTAGCAGTCAATGTGGCTGTGCATTGCAGGTTATTAATGATAATAATAATAATAATAATAATAATAATACTATTATTATTATTATTATTACTATTATTATTATTAACAAGAATAATGTTGGGAGTGTGACTGATAACTGTCAGGGTGCTTCTGTGCATTAGCTGATAATCATAACAAAAATAATAACGATGTTAGTACTGTGACTCACCTCAGGAGGAGCCAGTCTGTAGCGCCAAGCTCCTCACTCGTCACATGCTTAGTGGTTGGAGGGTTCAGGGTTTATGTGGGCACTCAAGTTGTAGGGTTATTAGAAAGCCAGACAGAGAGAGCCAGATGGCGAATCTGGCCAGAACACCAGAGAATTGCCTATTCTTTGCAATAAGGGCTCTGGGATCGCTTGTAACCTCAGCGAGTCAGGACCATGGCTGAACGGCTCTTCCAAAAGGTGGTCACATTGTCCTGCCACAGTTATAGTGAAGAGTTTCCCCCCATTTGGTGGCATACCTATGGTCAGCATGGTACAGATTTCACAGCATTTTACTATCTGTTGATTTTGCACTCTTACATAAGTCAAAGTGTGAGCAGTTCAAGGCACAGACCAAATTTGCGCTGAAACTGCGATTATTAAAAGTGCATGTGTTTCCATCCTCCTTACAGCTGTTTTACAGATAACTGAAAAATCATTGAATAAACATTAGTATAAACTTTTTTAAATGACACAAGGGCAGATGTTTGGTATTGTGTATCATAAAACATCTGTAAAAATTATATTATCATGATAAAAAGGACCGAAAGTAGGCTTGAAAATCACAGCAGTAATTCTGCACCCTATAAATACTGCCACTGAAAGTTTAACCTCGTGGATGTTGCTAGGCAACATACAGAAACTTCATTAGGCAGGGAAGTGTTATGTAAGCAAAGCTCAGAAAAATCACTCTTTATGCCTTTGTTTTGAGTGAAGACGCTTGATGAATGAATTTTTCTGGGAGAGCTATAAATTGATTATTTCGAGAGGGCTTCTCTGCAGACAGTGAATTATGTAAAGAAATGGAAAATAGAGTTTAATTTAAAACAAATTAAGAACTGTCATCACCCTGTGCAAGATGAAAAACAGCAGACACCGAAGCGGAGCTCTATAAAAACAAAATTAGCCTCTTGCGCGGCTTGTCATCATGTGCGTGTTGGAAGCCACATATCCCAGCAGCCTCTTGGGGCGTTTTAAATGAAGTCACGAGAGAGACGTGAGTCACAGCATAAAACTTTGTCTAAATAACGTTGGTCGTGTTGAAAGTGCCACCGTATCCTCAGAACAGGAACGACATTAGCAGGATGTTGGGCCTGCCAAAGTGCCTGGCTGAAACCACTGTGCATTTGGGGGTTTAGTTTGTGAGCATGTGAGTGTCACTGCTGCCTGCGAAGCCGCCGAACACCGGCAGGTATCAGAGAGGCGGGGAGAAACGCTCTCTCCCTGAACTGTCTTCGCTGTGTCACGGAAAAGAACTTGGCCGATCTTCAGCTGGTGAGGTCTGGTGAAAGTGACTCGAGCCACACGGAAACGGGGTCAAGCCCTGAATCTTCGGCTGCTCTTTACAGCTCGGGATCAAGAGGGCAGTGTGTTTGGTAGAAATGTGGTACCGCCGCAATGTTAAGTTGCAGTTACGTGAATTTCCCCAGAGGGTCTTGTGGCTGGAGACAAAGAGCAAAGTACCAATTACTCTGAAATTAAATATCAGAGCCGTAAAGTGGTATTGAATTTTGTAATGTGGATGATTATTGCTTAAGCAGAGAGAAAAAGATTTGTTGAGGGGTAAACTACATGTTGTAATAAAGCAAAAAAAACTTTCCATTGAAAGTAGAGTTATGGTGAAAGGAGCACAGCAGCATTTGAACTTTAAGTTGCTATTCTGCCCTCCATTTTCCCAGCAATGGAAAAACAACCATTTCAGAGGGTAATTAAGATACGCGAGTCAAAACACATTTTTCTTAAAATAAGAGGAATGGCCATTTAATAAAATGTTTGAATATTTGTTTATGTTTATGTTTTATGTTTATGTTTATGACTTTTTATTTAAACAATGTTACTTATCATGTAATTACAGTTTAATTACCTCATAACTACAATATTCACGCATACTTTCAAAGGCATTGCGCATACTGAGCACACAAATCTGTAAAAACTGCTTAACTACTACATTCATGACTCATTTCAAATATATATGTGGATCAGCCATATCTGTGAAAGTATGTGATGGCACATTTTATTTGTCCTTGCTTTAAATCCTACCCTTAGTAGTTACGTAACAGTGTCTTTGAAGTCCAGTTGCCGTTCCATGGTTCTTGCAGAAACATTTTGTACGTTTAACTAAACTGTTATATTGTGTATATAGGCTGTCTCAGAAACCCCTTCGAAGGGGGATAGACTACCTCAGCAACCTCAGATTAGGATAGGCTATGCTCGATATCCCTTTGAAGAGGATAGGCTTGTGAGTGCTTCCATCTGCTTTTCCACTCTGCATCGTGCACACTCCACTTTAAAAAGCAAACATATTAAAACACACATGAACGTTATTACCTCATGTGAACTTGGAAAAAATCAGACCAAAAGATTTTTCAGTGAAGCACGTAATTCTCAGCTGTGACCTGAGTGAAATCAAAGTGATGACAGAAGAGTAAATGTTACATTGTAGTGGCAGTGTAGCATAGTGGTAAGGAGCAGGACTCGTAAAACCGAAAGGTTTCCGGTTCGATTCCCCACTGGGATACTGCTGTTGTGCCCTTGGCCAAGGAGGACCCCATTTACCATAATATAATGAGACAAATTGTTTCTTAAACCTAGTCAAATTCGCTTCTTGGTGTGGAAGATTTTCAAGGCTATTGTTTGTTTTTTTTGAATGAGGGATTTGGTGGGTGCATACTGGAGGAAGGGTAGGAATGGGGCCAGCAGTGAAAGGTTGCTAGTTCGATTCCCTGGTTCAGGCACTTCCATTGTACCACTGGGTAAGGTACACAAAAATTGCCTCAGTAAATATCCAGCTGTATAAATGGGCGACATCCACCGCAGGGCGTCCCCCGTGAGAATCCAAGGGCGGGATTGAAAAGGGGGTCACTGAATTCCCCACGAAAGGCATGCGTTGCTCCTTTACACCTCCCTGGTGTTGCGAATCTCGAGGAGCACTTTCTCCTCAGCAATTGCAACCACATGGTGTCCTCAAAGACACTCCATTTCCTGGCAGGGCGGCGAGTGGCACGCTCCGTCCCCTCCTGCGAAAACTCTTCGGCAGGAGACTGCCGTCTCTGTCTCTCCCAGCTCACAGCTTTTCAAGGGCCGTCAGGAGTGGAACGTTTTTTTTTTTCTTCTCTTCATTATTATTATTATTCGGAATATTTTGGACTTTAAAAAGATTCCATTAATATTCGTAGCGATGGAAATTGCAGCCAAATACGAGACTGTCCCTGGTCCTGTGAGCGTTCATTCACAGGATCTCTTTAAGGTTCGGCCATGAAAAGCACAGAGCTTTCATTGTGAAGAGAGGAGAGTGCTACAACTGGCCTACTTCCCTGTGTCTTTGATGTATGGATTGTCTTCTATTTCAAAAACAGAGTCCGTTTAATACAAGCTGTGATCTCTAACATGCATAATTCATATTTCTTAAATAAGTACTGTACTACGACTTTATTTTGGGTGACTCTCCATTATGTAAGTAAAGTGTAATTTCAATTTTGCAACCTGATAACTATTCTTTTGGCACAACTGAAGGAATGGAAAGCCACAGTAAACAGTTAGGTTCTAATGACTAAGCTTTCCTCATTAGACATAAGCCATCATTAGATTAGAAGAACATTTGCAGTTTTAAAGTAATGTTCCCCGAGTTTAAAGCCCTGGTCAGCTATTCGCAGTGGTTTATTGTTTTATCTGTAACTGAGATTCAGATGAACACAATGAAAACAGCTCAACTATTGACCACTGGCTTATATTTTGTGCATTAATTTTATTGTGTAAAAAGATTATGAATGGAATATTTTGGCCAAGAACCTATTAAATGCAGATGAAATTTTTTAAATATAATTTGGTCAGGATATTGGAGAACCCTTAGTGTTCAAAATAAGCGCTATGAGCTTTTTAATGATATTGAGATATACGGTAGCGTATGTAATTAACAACTTCCCATAGTTTCCTAGTCTGTCTAGCTTCAGATTAGCACAAGATAACCTGTGATAGGGCTTCAATGGCGTTGTGCATGCACTCACTGGGCCTGGGAGTGTTGTTAGCCTGGCCTGACGCTGTTGCTCATTGAACTTGAACGGATACACTTCTGTTCTCTTGTGCTGGAAGTCGCTCTGGATAAGAGCGCCTGCTAAATAAGTGCAATGTAATGTAATGACCATAGTGAGACAGGGCCACAGTTTAATGCCCCATCTGAAAGATGGAAGTACTCTCTCTAGGGTGTCTCTCTCTCTCCATCCATGTTACACCTCGAACCTCGTAATGTAAGACCAGAGCCATCAGCAGTTTATGCAGGGCGATTGCAGTCGTTCAGCTTGTGGTTAAATGGCCGATAATATTAGTGGACTCATATTTTCTGTAAGTATCTCTTCCAGGACCCTCTCTTGTTCCCGGTGGCCATTTATGAGCTGTTGTAACACAGATCCTTCCTGGGCTGTTATGAGAACATGCTGCTGGCCAGCAGGACTGATGGAAGCTGCTCCATTGTGTCTGTGCCATGTGCCATCCTAATAAAACGGGGGGTGAAACAGAATTAGCCAGTGCTGCAAGCTGCAGGCACATCGCTGGATTGCGAAGCACATTTTAAAGGCCTTTTGCAACGCTGGGGGCGGGGTGGGGGTGGGGTGGGGGTTGGGGTGGGGGGGGCGGTTGCTAAAGCAATTTCAGTAGTTTGACATGAACAGTAAACACTGTAATTGGGGGTAGTCAAACAGTGACAGTGATGTACTGCAACTATGCAGGCCAATAAGGGGAAAGTGTTTTTTTTTTTTCTTTTCTTTTCTTCCCCCCAGAGGTTGGCTGTGATTGGATGGCCATCACTGCTAATGTCTGAAGCAGTGGGTCGATCCAAGCTTCTGGAGAGGCCAACGATAGGGCAACACCAGTGTGTGTGGTGTGGTCTGTGCAGAGCAATACAAAGGAGAATATAGCATGTTTGTTTATTCAGTTATTATTGCCTCTGCTATTTGAACTGTGTACACTGCTGATTGACAGTGTTGTTTTTTTAGTAGCATTGTGGTAATCAATCTGCATTTCTCAACGCTGTCATGAGGAGTATGCTGTTTTCAAATGCTGGAAAAAAAGAAAAATAAACCATTTCATCGGTCCTCGGGAGTTCCACCTTTCAACAGTTTCCATGTGTTCTGTTTAATTCGCTGTCAGTATCGATTTAAGGCTACCAGGCTTCAAACGGGTGCTGAAGCCATGCCACGTGGCTCAGCGTCAGTGAAAACGCTCCGCCGTTCGGCTTCAGCGGTATTGTTTACGTGTCACAAACCCTGTCGTAATGTCTGTGTCCCCAGCCTCCAGTCACCTGTAAAGGGTCATTAAGGTCACTTTTTCGTGGGTCTCGTTTTTGCAGGAGCTGGCCAGCTGCGGGTGGAACAAGAAGGAGAAGCACAGCCTGGCGCCCAACGTGGTGGCCTTCACGCGCAGGTTCAACCAGGTGAGTCCCGTCCGTCAGAACCAGGCCTATCACCTGCCGTTTCAGGTGTTTTTCTCTCCCGGTAAATCACCCCTGAATATTGTCAAATGTATTGAGCAGTGAGTTTGTTCTGTTACACAGACCTCAGCCTGTTATGAAAAGGTTGTACCAGTCCTTTTCATAATGGCTCTAAAGTTATCTTGACAAGTAATGGAAGTCATGGCACTGGTCATTAGAGTGTGGTTTCATCACGGGTTCGGAACATATTCAGAGCATAAACTGTTAAATTATCGTCTGATTAGCTGACCTGTATGGTTATGCTTTCCCCTCAAGGCTTTTGCTGGACAAGGTTGCATCCTGTCACCCAATTGCTGAATAAAACAAAATCATGTGTGATTCAGTCTGCTATTGATTTGCGGGTATGGCTGATAACCTAACAGTTATGTTTGCTAATACGGCACTTATTCCAAGAGCTAGTCCCTGTGTGCCTATGCGGAGTATAATTCAACCCATTTGTGCCAAAAGCCATTTCTAATAAGTATTAAAAAAATGCAATTAACGCGATTTTGATTCGCCAATTTAGAAGAGAGAAGGCGCTCATTTCGCGAAATCGTGTTAAGCCATAAAGCACGTCGGCCTCAAACCTCCCGGCCCTTGATCCGCCTAATTGTTCAGCTGGCTTTTATTTGGGAGATCCAGAATGTCACTGCTGCTTACTCATCCTGCCAGCCGCCCTCTAACTGTCTGCAGCTTTTGGGGCCTAAACAGCTCCAAGTGTGCCCGGCTTTGACGGCGCTGCCATCAGGCATTATCAGCTCGGCCCGTAATGGCTCCTAACGCAAAACACGAGGCTGGAACAGAATGAGCAGATTCCTCGGTCTCTTAGCTCAGTTTTATTCCCTGCTTAGCCCCTTGCTTTACTGGTTCTCCCAGTGTGGTTTGGGCAGCAGATGTGAGATGGCACAGAGGTGGGGGCCGGTGTGCCAGCCTGAGAGGCTGAGCAGACCTTAGGTGATCTCGAAGGGCTTCTCTGTCGGCACGGTCCCCAGGGCATCGTGTTTCCATGGCAGCCAGCGGGTTGGGTAACGCCCGGGGCTTCGACGTGCGGCCTCGGTGTCAGGAGTTTCCCAATCCTGTCGGCACTGTTGGGTCAGGAGGACGGGATCGGGGTGAACGTGTCTGGTTCAGGCTGCAAGGTTCAGCCCAGGGTAAGGTTCAGCACTGATGGTCGTGGCTGACCTGAGAGGGCCTGGAACATTTCTCCATTTGTTACTTCAGTTAGTGTTGCACTATAGTATAGCTGTCTGTTTATGGACTGTCAAATAGAGCCAAGACATTTCAGTTGCAGTGGATATTTTTTCAACATGCAGGGGGTCAGTACAGTTATACAGTTTCCTGTAGGCTCCTTTAAACGATTCCTTTACACTTACATTTTGGAGCATGACGATATATATACAATCAATCTGGTTTATGGTTAAATATTGCAGTTTTTTAATCTGAATTTATTTTATTTACTGTGTAGAGATTTCTAGCCCTGATTTAGTTTAACACCTCAGGGAATAATAACATGTACAAGCAATTGCATGGAATTTCAGTTTTCATAAAAAGATGAGTTATGACTTTTTCCAGGCAAGAAATACATAGAAATTTCTTTGCTTTGTTGGCTAGAATAAATCAGAGCTCTGTCAGAGAAAAGGTTTGTGTCCAGAAACCCAAGGCTTATCCATGGCTGTTGTTTACCTTGTTAGTATCTGAACTAAACTTAGTAACTAAACTTGCTGGGTTGGCATTCTGTCTGCAAAAGACTGGCCTCAGCCTCAGACTTCACTCTTGGTTGGTGTAGTAGCATAGTGTAGCATTGTGTTTAAGAAGCAGGTAAGAACCTTTTAAACCAAAAGGTTGCCAGTTCATTTCCCCACTTGGCCACTGCTGTTGTACCCTTGGGCAAGTTACTTAACCCACAGTTGCCTCAGTAAATATCCAGCTGTATATGTATGATGGCTTGTCCACCATTCAATCCCCCTGTCTCAGACTTCCCAGCATTTGCTGCTTGTTTCAGAGAGGCAGCAGCATGGCGTAGTGGTACGGAGCAGATCATTTAAGGTTCCCAGTGCTGCTGCTGCTCCCTTGAGAAAGGCACTTGAGCGACCCAGAATGTTGCAATAAATTCCCAGCTGTATAAATGGATGGTAGGTAACCTATGTAAGCTGCTGTGGATAAAAGCGTCTGCTAATAACAACGTGATGTAAACATCTCAGATTCTCTAAAACAGTAGAACTATTACCCTGTCATGTGACCACGGAACTGTGGTCAGGGTGAAAATAGCATCAGTATTGGCCTGAATTAAGCATTCAGCATAAGGCAGTCATTTAAAGGAGTGCTTTCAGGTCCCTGCCCTTTATCCGTGTATTACATTACAGTTCTGGGTTAAGTACCTTGCCCAAGGGGACAACAGCAGTGCCCCAGCAGGGAATCAAACCAGCAACCTTTTGGTTATGAGCCCTGCTCCATTCCACTATGCCACACTGCTGAAACATTTACATTACTGCCATTTAGCAGGCGTTTATATCCAGAGCGACTTACATAGGGTCCAGTTTTATCCATTTATACAGGTCGATATTTAGTGAGACAGTTGTGGGTTAAGTACCTTGCCCAAGGGTACAACAGCAGTGTTCCAGCAGGGAGTCAAACCAGCAGCCTTTTGGTTATGAGTCCTGCTCTTTACCACTCAACCTCACTGTTTAAGAAGTGCTTAATAGCTGTTGCTTATTCGGCAGATGTCATTACGTTATGATTTTGATTATGGAACTGGAAACCGTCATGCCAAAGTCTGCAATAACAAACAGCCAAGGAAAAGACTGAAAATATGATACAGCTCATTAGTGCTGTGTCAGAGCCTGCACTGAGGCTCCAGTATCACAAAAAGATGTTCAGAGCATAAGAGAAGGAGGGGGGAAGTCCAGGAATACATGAGGGGGCTTGCAGTTTCGTGTGATGTAACCTCGGACTGCAAGAATCATGTTTTGCACTTTAATGAGTGGCTGATTGCTCCTTGGGTTCTGAGCTAGGGAGAGTCCTTCACTCTGAAAATGGATCCTGGACCGAACCCGGGTGGACAGGTCTGTTCTAACAGCAAGCAGTTTCTGTTTACTCCACCCCCCCGCCCCCCCACCCAAACTTCCCCCCCTCACACGTACAGGGGGGAGGGGTGGGAAAGGACGTGGCTTCCCCTAACCAGCGCTGGAAAAACTGATGCCGTAACCCGATATGCTGTGTTCACCACCACGGTCTACCCCAACACATCGTTTTCCACAGCGTCTGTTGGCCTCATGTTGCCATAACCGACTGGCCACGTCCCTCAAACAGGCGGCGATTAGTGTTGGGTCTCGATCCGCTACTTCATCTGTTTAATGAGGATTAACGGTCTTTAAGGTATCTCCAGAGCTTCAGTTGTTCCTCTCGCTTTCTGACTCTCACGAGCTGCTGAATGTGAGTCAAAGTGCTGTCCTTCGAAGTGTTGCAGTTGGTGTAAAATGATCGTTCTGGAGCCGGTACAATTAGTGATCCAACGTGTTTGCAACGTCGCGAGACTCTTCCCAGATTACCCCTAATCAGAGTTCCTTTTAATGCCGTGTGCTTTGTTTAGACCTGATATGTGGACAGCTTCACTGGCAAACCAGTGTGCTGTAAAGTAAACTTCAGTTCGAGCTGCCAGACTGCAGTCACCGGAGAACGCAGATGTTTGTGTGTGCTCGTCTTTTCTTGAAAGGCCTCCAGCCCCCTCTCTCAAATTGGGCACAGTTAATCCACGGCCTAAATTAAACCGATTTTACTTCTTAATGTCACAAACGAAGCCTTCTTAAGAAAGGTTTTTGGTGCTCGGGGCCTCTGGACGCCGGTGTCTGGGCTCTTAGTTTGGTGCTCGGGGCCTCTGGACGCCCGTGTCTGGGCTGCTTGTTTGGTGCTCGGGGCCTCTGGACGCCCGTGTCTGGGCTCCTTGAAGGGCTGGCCCTGTTTGTCGCCCGTCTCTCGCGGCTGGTGCTGACGCATGTTTACCGTTACAGCACAGCGCTGCCTCTCTGTCCCTCTCTCTCTTTTATAGCGGCCTTCGCACAAAAGCCGGTCAGAAGCAAAAAGGCGACAAGCGCTATGCCTGAATCCACGCTCTGTTCCTCAGTCACTGAGCTCTGTCCAGATTTAGAAGACCACATAAACGTCCAGGAATATTAGCGAAAAAAGGCCACTGCTCTTTGAAATTACAGTTGGCTTTTTTTCCCCCCAAAACTCACACTATATATTTATGACTCACACTGGCACAGTATTCCTAATGGTGCTTAATGAATTAACTGTTTGGACCCAGAAGAAAAAGACCAGTGTTTGCTGTGTAGTTTTGACGTGGTCTGGTTTTCAACAACCTCATTCACATTTGCCAGTTTCTCATTTTTTCAGAGGATAATACTGAATGTCGTGGATTCTTTGGTATCTGCATGCGCCCTTAGTGAGATGTTATTTTACACAGGCTTTAATTTTGCGTTTAACGGTTTGTAACGGTTGGCCCGGCATTTTAAATGAAAAGGAAACTCAAACTATTTACAACGTGTTTAACAAGAGGTGGGATTGTGCTGAAATTATATATTGCTTTGCGCGCTTCTGTTAAGCCACTGAAATGGGCACTGAGCATCACCAGAGTGGTTTCTTCAGGTTGCGGTCACACTTTTGGTCAGCGTACATTTCCTTATGAGCAATTTATCCCCGTTAACGAATCCATTTTAAAGCTCAAGACCAATTGCTGTGGTCATTATGAACAGTAGATAAAATAACCATGCAGCATGACCATGAATGTAAAACTGTGGTCAAACTATGGTCAATACAGAGTTCACTTTGGAGAGCTGTCTCATTGCTGTTAATTGAATGGACACGGTTGAGGTCAGGAAAACCGCAGAGCGAGAGGGGGAGATTTCTTGTGCATTCCTGTCCGCTCACCGCACTGTCGGGAAGAGGTGTATGAGCAATCAGGATTCCCTGCCAGGGCCTGGATGGAATTTCTCCTGGGGCCGGGATCGTTACAAGTTCACTAAATCCGATTTCACACCAGACCTCTGCCTAGGTTTCTCCAGGGAGCCTCCTTTGCCAATTGGTCCAGGGTCGGGTCCTCTCCGGAGCCTTCGTCACTAAAACAAACCGCTCTCCTGATATTCATGTGTGTTAGTGTCCCTCGTTTTAGCGGCAGGGCGAAGTGACCTGCCCCAGTGATTGTGTTTGCTGTACTGAGAAGCTCTTCTACTGCTGACTGTTGCGTAACACTGTCCAAAGAGATTAGCTCAGGTTTTTCTGGAGCTCTGCAGCATAATGTTTTCGCAGTTTGGCTTTCAGGGTTTATTTTAACAGTTGCAACATGATTCATTGTTTGAACGCAGTTTGCGTCTCATCTTCCACATTTGCCCTGGGGGCCCGGTCCCATCCTGGACGCTGTTTCGGGATGATTTTGGGGTGGCACGCGAGCCCCCCACCCCCCCCCCGCGGCATGTTTTACACACGAACGCTCAGCTGATGTTTAATGCTACACGTTCCTGAGTGGTCGGGGGCTCCTTTGTGTTTAAACAGCTCTGTGTTCGTCTGACAGAGCTAGCATTCCGCTCGTCTGAGGCCAGGAGTTTCGCTCCCCCTGTTAGCGAGCAGCCAAAGGTTGGGCTGTATTTTTGAATAATCCCTGCTGGCACAGGGAAACGCAAACACAGGCTCCATAAATGTAAGCAGATGCGCTCTAAACTGAGAATATTTAGATTCCTCATTGTTACCATGTATGTTTATTGTAATCGGGAAACTTGGCGCAAAGTTGCAGAGGAGCAGCTTACATTACATGCATTTAGCAGGCGCTCTTACCCAGAGCGACTTCCAGCGCAAGGCCACGTGTGGAGGGCACAAAGCTGCAACACGTTATTTGACAAACGTCAGCGCGCGAGTCGAGTTGCTCCCTTCATCGCTTTTCTTCAAACTTCAAATACTGTGGAAGGAAGGCGGCCCCGGGAGGGAGGCAGCGGCGTGTTGTGATGATGTAACGCGTCTGATTGCGCCGACCGCAGAGTGTCTGTAGGACCCGGTGGGCAGGGTGCAAGTGATGGCGCTCAAATTCCGTATGTGAGCGTGCGGCGTGATGTCACCCCCTGGCGTCCGAACAGGCGCTCAGGTCGTCTCCTCACGCGGGGGCCAGGGTCTTTGCACAGTGCCGTAACGCTGTTCTGCATTTGATTGCAGTTCAAGCCTGCTACTAGGGATACTATAATCGCCTGAGAGGTCACCCCTGTGGAAGGCCTTCAGGCCCGCTCTGTCAGGTGAAAACGAAAGCCTGAAAGGAACCCTGAAATGCTACACCAGCCAGTGTCCTCTCGGTGTTTCCCTACAGCTAAGGCAGCTTCACACAGTCTCCCATAAGAATAGCATTTCAGCATTAGTGTGCGCTTGACCCGCCCTCTCACCTTCTCTCCATCCAAGACCAGCAGGTGAGGTGTACAGGACCCCTCTGTTGCGAGAGCTTGTTCTTCTGTTTTTCATTGGTTCATTCACAGGTCTGTAGTGGCAGGCTTTCCCTTTTCTGCTGTTAAATATTTATATGTGGTGGCTGTCAAGTAGATGCTGCAATCGAGCTGAAGCCCTTTGTAATAAATTTGCCAGCGTAGCCAGTTGTGTTAGCCTGTAGAGAACTGCAGCCCAGCACGACAGCTCATGGTTGAGCTCTGAATGAAATATAGGTGTCTAAATGGCCGGTGTTGCTGAGGTGAAAAAGGACCTGTGTACTGTGAAGTACAGTACTAGTCAAAAGTTTGGACACACCTACTCATAGAAGGGTTTTTCTTTATTTTTCCTATTTTCCACATTTTAAAATAATAGTAAGGACATCAAAGCTATGAGACAAATTTCATGCATTTAAGCATAAAGTCTTTAGTTCAAAAGGTCTTTGAATGCATGTTTCCCGTTATAGTAATCAGGTGTGTCTGAGCGTTTGACTTGCACCGTGTCTCATTTACGAATTGCCCAACTTGTTTAACCTCTCCATTGCATGAAATTTTTTCCTCAGAAGATAGCAGTACCTGCATTTGGACTATGGTCCTGTGGTTACTACATTTAACAGTTTAGGTTTGGAGTTATTGATAAACTATATGGAGAACACCCTTGTGCAGTTAAAGAGTTATTTTACAAGGATATTTTTCCTCCCTTTTTTCTTAAAGGCAGAGCTATTGTCTTTTTTATTGTTATTCTCTGGATTTTCCACTCTTTAGTGGTGGGAAATGGAATTTTGACTTCGGGGGGCTTTATTTAAGTTGAATTCCCTGCTGTGGAAAACTATAACAGCCAGAGAGTGAGGGGGTACACACATATGCCTGTGGGACTCTGTGCCAAAGTACAGTTCACAGTGAGTTTGCTGCAAAGCAAGAATCTGCCCTTTCAGATAACAAGCACTGCAAAGTCTCAGCAAACACTGAATGTATCTGCAGTCGCATTTGAAAGGTTATTTAAGTAGAATGTATTTATGTTTATTGCAGATTATTTAAAAGAATAGGTCTTTTTTTTAGTTCCTGCCGTAACCCAGGCTGTGTTTTTTTTCTTCTCCTTTCTGTTTCCTGTAGGTCAGCTTCTGGGTGGTGAGGGAGATCTTGACAGCTCAAACCCTGAAAATCCGAGCAGAAATATTGAGTCATTTCATTAAGATTGCAAAGGTGAGTTTATTGTGTGATTGATTTTTTTTTTCTCTGTATATCTAATGCTCAGCTTTGATCTTTTCCCAGGCCTCCATCAGTGTTACTGTGTGGGAACACAGTTATTCCTCTCTGGAACATCAATTCATGCACCCACTGGTTCTCCACATCCCCACCAGCCTCCATGGGGCCGGGAACATGCCTGGTCTGGCCTTTCCCTCTCCCGTCCGGAGTTATAAATCTTTCCTGTAAATTCGACTAAATTCTGTATGACTTTTACAGGAATCTGCAGGGCATTGCATTACCTCACCTGGTGTTGTAAAAACTGCGGTCTGGCCTGACTTGGCCTAACTTGGCCTGGAGTGGCCCAGTTTAGAGTGGCTTGGCCTGCTTCGGTCCAACCCCCGCAGGCTGACGCAGGGCAGGGGGTGCCGGTTTAACCCAGCTGACACGCAGAGAGGAGCCGCTGTCAAAGCCCCGGGGCGTTTGGTTCTGTTCTGTGTATGGGGGAAGCCGTGGTGTTTTGGGGGGCTCTAATGTGACATGCATGAGGGACGGCGGCCGAAGAGGCTAAGCCAGCTGTGCGTTTTGGTGGTTGGTGCTTGGGAGCTCAACGCGGGGCGACTCTCTCGAGCACAGACACGTAGCCTGTACGGTTGCATTGGCTGCGACAAGAGCGCGGTCACTCGAGGGCAAAACGAATATCGAGTGACACGTCAAATTTTCCCCCCTGCCAGAGGATTGTGCAAAATCCAGTACAGAAAGAAGTTCCAGATGTTTTGAGTAGCCGTGGAAGATGTTGAGGAAAATAATTCTCTTTTCCTCCATCTGTACAATTATGAAAGAACATCAGATAAACGGCGTCTTGCATGACAGTATGGGATGATCGGTCCAGCTGCGTCACTCTGCTCCAGGTCTGTTCAATAAAAAAGAAAAAAAAAATTACAGCTCAGCATCTGTTATTTCTGCTTTTAAACAAGATGCCATCAAACTCGAGGTCGATTGAAATGGGTCAGCAGACCTGTCAGCTTTTTTGCCATCATAGTCGCCCTCTCTACAGATTCAATTTTTCTTTTTCTCTCCTTATTAATGCCGACATGCCTCAGGTTCTGACTCGCTGCGACCTTCACGAATGTTATTCTCATTTAGCCCGTCGCATTAGTTCATGCCTTTTATGGGACCTGCCAGCTGTTGTGGGACTGCGGTAAAACTCTGTGATTTAATGCTGAAATGTGCACTTTGTTGGAAGCAAACGAAATAAAGGTTAACATTAAAAAGAGGGGGGTAGTTTTTGAATATTTGACGATGAAGAGCGAACAAAATTGAGAGCTTGTTTATGTCTTTAACATTAATAATAAATTAGCTACTAATAAATTTTCATGCTGCAGTTAGTTTGCCAGTGCAGATACTGTTGTCTAGCCATCAAAATGTCTCCATATGTTTTCCCTTGTAAGGGACTAAAATGGATTCCTTTTTGAACGCAAGGGGGGTGAATATAGAATTAAATTATACATTTACATTTACATTTATATTTATTCATTTAGCAGACGCTTTTATCCAAAACAGCGTACGAAAGTGCATATAGTAGGCAAACAACAGGCACGAGGGCAAGATGTGAAGAAATTATGTTGTGAAGTCATGTTGACCTCACCTTTAATATGTACTACATCATTTCAATAGACAAATTCAGGCATCTAAGAGGATTTGGTGAAAACAGCAGTCTTCATGCATCTCTGATCTCTGCCTTTTTCCCCTGTTTGCTACCCTGGTCAGCTTTCACACTGCCCTGCCATTGGATTATGCCTGCTACATGCTGCGTCCAGTCAGTGTTTTCTGATGTCATAATGGTGTAATTCTTACATAACGCTGATGTCATGTGACAGTACAAAGTAAGCATGTCATTAGTTTTTTTTTTTTTTTTTTTTTTTTTACTACAGGTGAACAGCATTGTGACATCAAAAAACATTCAATGAAGGTACACTGTGTGATTGGGATGTTGCTGGCTTTAATGCTGGAGTTTTTTTTTTTTTTTTCCTCCTCATTGGCATCCTTTATCTCTATTTGTTTCTGGACCAGGTGCTGAATGCCATCAGCGTTAAAGATCTTAGAGTTAAGTCCACCTTTTGGTGTTGCCTGCAGTGTTTCTCGAGAGCAGGCTACAGTGTTTGCTGTGTTACATTACACACTGTCCACTTTTTACTGTAGCTTCAGTGTCTGTGGGGATTGAAATGATATTTTATTTTCTTCCTAAAGAGAGAAAATATTCTCATAGGTTCTTGCAGCCTGTTAAAATTCACTGTCGGGCAGCAGCTGGACACCAGACTGAGCTTCTGACTCCTAAACCTTAATGTTTAAGACCTGAGAACATCATTCCCAATGCAGACGCTGTTCAGAAAATCCCACAGCAAAGCTGCCCTGCTTCTCTCTGTAGTACTGGCATGTTTAATTGGACAGGCCTTTTTTGGAGGAAAAAAATTATGACAGGAAGCAGAACTCCTGCCGTACAACCTGAAGGAGCCTAATAAGCGCTTTTCGTCACCTGCTGATCCTCGCTGTCGGGGCACGGGGCTCCCCGAGGCTGCCTTTCCCTCGTTTCTCTGCGGCGAGGTCGGGTGTCCGCCGAGGGCGCTGATGGGAAAAACAGGCCGGCGGAATACGAAAACAACGTGGTCCTCTCGGCTGGTGTCTGCCAGGGAGGGCTGGTGGGAGGGATGCCTCACAAAGGTCAGACCGCGCGCTGGAAAGAGGAGCGTGGCCGAGCTGTGACATCACTCTCCCAGAATACCCCGCCCGAGAAACGAACAATAAAAATAAAAAAAACAGGAGGCCCAATTAAAGGCAGTAAAACACTGCATTTGATCCAGTTTAAGACGGAAATGACACCGCAGCTAAATATGGGATAGTTTCTCTCCCCTCTCTTTTTTTTTTTTTTTTTTTTGTTCAGATCCTTAATTGGATAACTTTCCATCGTATTAGTGGGGGGAAAAAGCGGGATTGTGGTTTGGCTAATCTGTCGGGGATGTTGGCGGCGGATGTTGTAGAAGGGAACCAATGGCGTTCTCGGCTTGATGGAGCCCGTCTTCTCCCAGGACCTCGGATCAAAGGACGGCCGCACCGCAAATCGCCAGACTTGTGGAGGCCGCTATAATGGTGTTCAACGCCCTATTAAAAATATTTATATGCATGCGAAGCCAAGTGTTCATTGTTCTGGTTATGTCATTTATTTCTCTTTTTTTAATTTTCTTTCCTCGTATTTTTCTTGCCCTCAAAAATGCACTTGGGGAAAGCCAGTACTTCGTACCCTTCCTGCTTTAAGTCATATTTGGGGCTGGCTGAGATCTTGCTTCTCCAGTTTGCAGCTGATATCGGGGACGTCCCTGTTAATCAGATGGTGTGATGATAAAGATGGGTGTTCATTTGAGGCACATTGCTATCTCAGGTTTGGTGATGATGATCTACACACAGATCTGGTGTTGATAGTAAGCATTTTGTGCCTCTGCTCTTCCTGCAGAAACTGCTGGAGCTGAACAACCTCCACTCCCTGGTTTCTGTGGTCTCCGCCCTGCAGAGCGCCCCCATCTTCAGACTGAGCAAGACCTGGGCGGTAAGGGACAGGCTCATAACCCCCAGCCTCAGTATCTGTCTTATAGTGTGGTGCCCAGAACCGCACACAGTATTCCAAGCGAGGTCTGGCTAAAGCATGGTATAATTTCAATATAACCTCCTTAGATTTGTAATCAACACTTTTGGCTATATATACCAGCATCCTGTCGGCCTTTTTTACTGCTACAGCACGCTGCCTAGATCCTGTTAAGCTTGGGTCAACTATTACTCCCAAGTCTTTTTCAAATTGAGCTCATTCTAGTTTTTTTTCCCCCACATGAAGTAAGCTTGTCTAAGGTTCTTATTTCCCACATGCAAGACTTGAACTGACTAAATTGAATGTCATCTGCCAGGTATCTGCCCAATTTTGGAGGGTGTTTAGGGCTTCCCGTATTACCTTAGTTGATTCTATACTGTTGGCTAGACCCCTAGTTTTGTATCATCTGCAAATTTTACTATTTTACTACTAACATCTGCATCAAGACCATTTATGCCTATCTTGTGCTTTTTAGATTTAATGCCATATCCTAGTAGAATTCACACTTGATGACTGACTCGCTATCTGCCTTTGCCTTTCCACTTTAAGAAGGAGTCCCAGGTGCTCAATTCAGATACAGCAATTTCAGATGACTGATGTCAGTGGGGGTGTATACATTGTGTACAGTATGATTTATTATTGTGACCGTATCTTTTAGAAATAACACACCACCGCAATGAGAATTTGACAAAGGGGAGGCATTGTGTCTGTTCCAGGTGTGAAAGTTGCTTTGTTTGACCATTGTTCAACATTGGCTCCACTCTGTGAAAAGTCACTGTGTAATTGCTATGCTGGACTTCAGCCAACATTGACAAAAAGCACAATGCTCATGAATCATGCCCACAGCCTCAAAACCATGAGCTCATCGCTCACCAGGCTACCCTTTTTATATTCCTCTTCTCTGCTGCCTCTTCTTCCTCTGTGCAGTTGATTTTAAAAACACCAGTTCTTCTAGAACAAAAACACATCTGAAGCCCTATTTTACAGTCACAAGCCTTAGTTTTTATCCTACAAGTGCGTCTCTGGGAAGGGAAGGCGTAGGGAAGGGAGTCCAATATAACGCACTGTACCCGAAATGTAATATTAAAATAACAGGCGAGGAATTGCAGCAGCTGTAAATACATCACTGCGCAGTTACGGTGCGTTATAAACAAAAGGCGCGTATTTACGAGCCCCACTTACTGGTGGGTCTCAGCGCCTCTCGGTCTTACGAAAGACTGCGGAGGGGGAAAAAACGGTGACACATTCCGCCCCACAAACATTTTATCACCAGGCCTCTCGAGGTGACAACAAGAGACGCCCTTCGCTGGCTTGTGCACCTGACAAAAAGCGTTACTGCGGCAACCACTAAATTGCCGTCATCACTGAGAGATGGTCATTTCTGTCCTTTATTTCTGATTTCCTTTTTAGCTTGTTCTGCACGCTGTAGGACAGAGTCCATCCCGAGAGCTAAAGCGCAGCTCTCTGTCAGCGCCGTGGTTATGTTCGTCCTCTTCGTTCCCAGAGTTACGGCATCGCCTTGTTCTCAGCTTTGCGAAGCCTGGACTTCGTCTGTTATTTTTCTGTGTAAGCAAGTGACAGGAGGGTATTTCACAGCCCGGGTGCGAGGACTCGCGTTCGCACTCCTGAAGAGATTCTCACGTGTGATCCCAGCGCCGCAGTAAAAGCCGACCGGGCCGAGGAAACTCGGGCAGATTCAAATTTCATTTCGAGTCCTGTTTAAACCCCCCCAAAGGCCTCTGCCATTTGAAGTTCTCTGCTTTTTTTCCCCCCTCCCTGGAAGAGCAGAGGGGATTTGAGCAGTACATGTGACCTGAGAAAGGGAGTTGGACCAGTGAAGTATTGAGAGACTGGGAAAACAAGAGCCCAGCAAATGTGTGGGGAGAGTGAAATGTGTCCGTTTGCTTTACAGGAGGAAAAACCTATGCACTGCCACTGAAATGCGTTCAAGCGGTTAGGAGAATCTTTCATTGGTGGCCACAGCTTTTAAAAAACTACTTGCAAATGTATGTATTAACGTACTGTATATAAATACAGCAACCACAGTTTATCTGGGTTCGGATCCTCTGGGCGTTTTTAAGGGGGGGAAGCAAAGAATACGAAGAAAGCAAGAATATCCCCACGTTTGATTCCGTTTTTGACAAAACCCACCGCAAGACCCTCAGACCACTATGCTGTTTTATCTGAGCCTTTTGAGAGGTTTGTCCATGTCTAAGTTTAGCAGAGAATGTGTTCCACATGGATGATAACCATTTCGTAATGTACAATAATTTGGTTCAGACCGTCTGTTTGGATATTGGGTTGGAAAATATACGCTTGACAGTAATACCGCGTTTAAAATGGAAACCATCTTTTATCGCACGCGATCAATTCGTAGGATATTAGTCCAATTTTTTTTTTTGCCCTCAGTTAAACTGTGTGCTCATGACTGCTTCCAATGGGGAGCAATTACGCATAAAGGGGGAAAACTAGTGGTCCTTTTTATACGCCTTTTTCCATTTATTCTATTCTATTTGTTTATTCTACTTACACAAGGCAGCAGAGCTTACATTTGACATGTTCAATTTCTCATGTGGATATTAAGAGAAGCGGTTCATGAGATTTGCCTAAAAGCACAACGGCATCATGTTATTTTGGAATATTTCCTCAGTAGAAACTCAGAGCGACTGGCATATCCATTTAAACAGTATTTAATGAAGCAATTTGGGGTAACCATTGGGCTTAGAGGTACAACAACTGTACCCCAACTGGGAATCAAACCGGCAACCCTTTGGGGCCTGTTCCCTGCCACTGGGCCACACCACTTCTATTAGTTTTCTATAGCATAATTAAAGGCCCCTTTCTGCTCTTACTGAGGAGCATTTGATCGTGATCACATTCTTGCTGCTTTTTCCAAACACTCTTCAAAAACAGCCCCAGCGATAGCCACCGCTTACCGCCACGCCTGGCCAGAGAGCTGGTGTAGGAGACACAGGTAAATGTGTCAACATGGCAACGTTAGCAGTTGGAGCCAGGTCGCGGTCATGGCGGTGAAGATGGCGGTTGCCATGGTTCGGGTCATCACACGGCGTTTTGCGTGAGGGGGCCAGCTTTGCACCTCCAACCCGGGGTATCGCCCTCCGAGCACGTCGCTCCGACACCAGCAACTGACCTCATGGTGTCAGAGAGGGAGTGCACAGCCTCTCTGCGCTGAATTAAGGATTAAACTCACGGTTGTGGATTTTAACGTACCAGACAGCGAAGAGGCCTGAGAAACCCCCTATACCCTGCTCTCCCTGCCCCCTCAGTCAGAGTCATATATCTTAGCTGAAAAGTGCTGGAAAATAACACCTGTCCCCTATGCTTGATAGAGTCACATAAACTATAATACAGGTAAACGGTTTATGAAAGAGCGTATGGCATTGTGGCCTCGCGTTTTAGCACAGGCCGGCTTCACTCACTCACAGTGACCGTTAATGGCTGCTTATGTCAGCCTTCTGAAAGGTTTTATTGTGTTATACAGCTTAGTGCCTTCAGTTATGCAGATATGGTATCAAAACCCATGTAATAAATTTGTGCTGCAAATTGTCCCACCAGGAGAAGGAGAGCTCAGCCACCGTGTCTGCTCCCCTGGATGGCGTAGCCTTAACGGCAGCCAGTCACTTTCAATTTTCCTCCCCTGCGCGGTGTGATTAAGCGATTAAGGGGCGAGATGAGCCGTGCTAGGGGGAAGCAAGCGATTTGCCCTCTGTTGGAGTGTTGGGGGGGCTCATGAAAAGCAATGGCGCTTCCAGGCCCCGGTTCTTGGGCGCTCTCCAGCGTTGAAGCAAATCCGAGACCTGGCGGTGTCGTCGTTAAATCTGGGCAGTTGCCGCGGCGCTGCGGACTCTGCTGAAGCTCCCTGGGCAGCCATCCCACAAACCCCCCACACACCCCCACCCCCCACCCCCCATCTCCCCCCCACCTTCCACTGCTGCAGAGGAGAGAAAAGATCCTCCATTTGAGGGGAGACCAGGCGAGTGTTAACACATTGGCGGTAGCCACTAGCTGAAGTGACCGCTGGACATCAGTGTAGCATGGTGGTAAGGAGCAGGGCCCATTACTGAAAGGTTGCCGGTTCGATTCCCAGCCGGGGCACTGCTGCTCAGTAAACATCCAGCTGTAGAAATGGACAGCATGTAAAAGTTTTAACCTATGTGAGTCGCTCTGGATAAGAGCATCTGCTAAATGACAATAATGTAGCGTAACAGGAAAGGCTTGTCTCACGCTGCACTGTCTGTTGCGTCAGCGCCGCCGTGTTTTTGGACAGGTCTGGCCTGCTGATAGACATCATGATGTCACACCAAATGGACCATGACCATGGACGGTCGACACAGACGGTCTTTACATTATTTACATTGTTCGCCCTTGTCCAGAGTGGCTTACATAACTCGCTCATCATCCATTTACACAGCTGGACATTTTACTGTAGCAGTTTGCGTTAAGCACCTTGCCCAAGGGTGCAGTAGCAGGGGCCCGTCTGGGATTCGAACCGGCAGCCTTTGGGTCAAAGCACCACTTGGTGACTACATATCCCAGTGAACAGCACTCCTGCGGGTCTCAGGTGGAGGGGTTTCAACGGCTGTCACACATTCGTCAAAGTGACGTTCTCCATTGTACTTAATACCAAGGGTGGGCCTCAGAACTCGCTGGTCCAGATGTCAGTGCAATCATGTGCGCGCGTGTCACAGAACTGGATTATTGATATGCGTCTGTGGGCAGGGGCTGGAAGGGAAATGTTTTCCTAAGCCTGCGGTGCGCTGATAGCTAATGAATCAATCCGCGGCAGTCTGGGAATGAGACCAGGGTGATTGGCACCTCCAGGAGCAGGCCTGGCGCAGGTGATGGAGTGGGGTTTCTGCTCGGAAAAATAAACTGAGGAGGGGATTGCTGCAGAGATGGATCGGATCCATAGATCTGTAGTAACACAACCCCTCTCTCAACACATGTGCACGGACCCACTCACACGCATACACACGCACACGCACGCACACACACACAAACCAACCGCCTCCCGACCAACACACACACACACACACGGATGCGCGCGCACACACACACACACACACATACAAACCAACCCCCCCCCCCCTTTACCAACACACTTCCACACACAGGCACTCATGCTCACACACTCTCTCACACACACACACACACGCACACACACCTCCCCCCATTCTCCCAACACACACACACACACACACACACGCACATGTGCACACATACCTGTCCAGTGGGGGTCATCAATTGCCATTCCAATGCTACCCTGGGTCCTCATTGTCTCCAGACCCACAAACAAGTCAGGAACATTACAAGTCATGCATTCCTACCCCTCTAAAAACATTTGCTTTTGGCAGAGCTGTTATCGCGAGAATAAAGAAATATCTCAGATAATGAGCAGCACCGAATGCAAGCCCGCCTCACGGTGAGTTACAAAGGCACAGCCTGCTCGTATCTCTGATTTTAACAGCGCTTGGCTGTTCTCGTGAACGGCCCAGTGTTTCAGACGGTAATTATTTCCACAAACGCCTGATTTTGTTCTCGTTCCTATTTACCAGTAATGGAGGGAGAATACACAGTGGTAGCTTTATTAATCCCCATTCCTCCACAAAAGCTTACTTCTAATGACTCTAATGATATGGATTGCCCTGGCCATTATTTTTAAAGAGCTGTGTAATTGTGTATGTCATTTGTTCCAGGCCATTAAGAAGACATTTATGAGTTTTTGGACTCTTTCAGTTGTTTGAGTTCAACCTCGATTTGACAGCGTGTGCAAAAAAACCCCTAAAATACGGAGAAGAACCCTAACAAGGCGGGTCATGTCAGTGCAGCGTAAAGCATATTGATTGGGAAATCAGGGCTTTGTGAACACTATAATGAGCAACACCATGGCAATACCATATGGGAATGCCATGTCAATCTGTCTGGAATTAACCAATTAAAGTTTTTCCTGTCAGTAGCAAACTGCTGTGATTGGTTTGGGTGATTGAGACATTGATGGCTCCTCCCATTTAGGGCCTCAAGAGGCCTCATTCTCCCAGCACCAGCAAAGCAGACAATGACTGCACTTCCCTGCAGGTTCTTGTGCTAAATAATCAAGTAGAATTCCCACTTGAAAGAAGTCAGCTATAGACAACAATAGACCTGTACTCAAAAGCAACACCAGGCTAATTATTGTTGAGTGATGCCATGTGAGAGTGTCTGGACATGCCGCTCATTGGATCCACTGCTGGAACGCCACTGAGCAGAGTCAGTGTGAACGCAGAGGAACAGGACCAAAAGCTTCCAGCCGCAAGCGGATCCGCTTCAAAGCCAGTATCTGGTCTGAGCAGCGCATCGCTCGTGAAAACGGCAGCGGAAACTCGAGGCAGGAGAGCGTTCCAGCCCCAGAGAATGTGCCGGAGCGTGTCTCCCGGGCCCGGCTCGTGGATGGCCGCCTCGTTTTCTAGCGTCCGGCGCTGCGGCGGACACGCGGAACACAGCAGGCCAATGTCTCTCTGGCGCATACTCAACCTGGGAGCTCCAACCACACTTTCCAGCCTCCATACCTCCCATCCCCACTTAATGCACAGGACAATGCCAGCAATAACATAAAGATGCTGACAACAGATTTTACTCCGTCATATAAATGTCTCTTTTTTTTTTCCTGCTGCTTGCAAAAAAGTAGACATTTTATACCTTGTGCTTTTCCCTCTTTAGGACTTCACTTTCCACTCGGGTGGTGGATTTCCGTTCGGTTTACAGTACGTGCACGTACTGTATTTCTGTCTTTAAAGTGGAAAAGGTCATTGCAGATCCCAGCACGTCTCGAGCCATTTCAATGTGTGCCTCAGAAATACTTGATGATCAGGTCACCAGTATATCTCTCTAAATGCAATCGATATACTTTTTCCCCCTGGCACTTTCGGGAGGGGAAAAAAAAACCCTACAAAAATCCAAAACGGGTGAATGTGAGGTAATGAATTCCATGATGCCATGCTGGCGGGGCTCTGCAAGCATCGCCCGAACAAAACATGCATTGTCTGGGCATCTCTAATGGATTTATTTCTGTGTCACATTCAGAGCTGTCACGTAAATCTCCATCTCTCATCCCTCTCTTTAAAGCGGCCCGTGCCCCCTGCCAAAAACAATGACGCAGATTTATTTTGGTCGGGGCTGACACTCGTTTTTAGATGAATTTTCTGCAATCTGCAGCCCTCATAATGCTCTGAAATGTGTGATGGATGTGGGTTGGATGGGTCCGGAGACCAATCCTTCACTGTAATATCACAGAGCAGCGACTATGGGAAAGCAGACTCCTCATGTGCGCAGTGGGCTGACCAGCGCTTTGCATTGTGCTTCTAATTTCTGACTGATTGTGTTTCTAATTTGACCTGCGGTTAAACTGTCACTCTGTCTCTGTCATGATGTAAGAGGAACAGGAATGTGATGATGCGGTGATTTACTGTGCGATGATGTGTGGGGAAGCTGTGTCTGTTAGGAGTGACTGTGCTGTGTATATACTGCACTACGTGTGGAGTGTGTGTGTGTGTGTGTGTGTGTGTGTGTGTGTGTGTGTGTGTGTGTGTGTGTGTGTTCTCTGTGCTTTGAGTTGACGGTGGTGTGTTTATGTTGTGCTCTGGATGCACTGTGCTATGTGTTTTGTGCTGTGCATGGACTTTGCAGGTTGTGAAATGAGCTGCATGTGGGCTGTAATGGGATTAGGTGTGTGCTGTGGCTTTACTGTGCTGTAGATTGACTGTACCGTGTGTATACTGTGTTACGGCTTGACTGTACCATGGATTCACTGTGCTCAGTGTGTACTTTACTGTGAGTTGGCTGTGCTGTGTCCCTCAGCCTATTGAAGCCATTCAGTAGTACATCTTTGTGAGCACTGATTACCTCTGTGGTGACAGATATATGGAGCCCTAATGCAGCTGGGGCTCACAGCGGAGTGGCGGAGTGGCGGAGTGGCGGAGTGGCGGAGTGGCGGAGTGGCGGAGTGGCGGAGTGGAGCAAAACTGACGCAAATTATGAAGGAGCTCTGAGCTCCGGCATCAGGGTCCTCTGCGATGTCAGGGCTGTGCTCTGTGCGTTGAAAGTGTCCGCCGTCTGAAGGCAGAGCCGTTTCCCCCGGCCGTGTTTGTGCAGAGCGGGTGATGGAACAGCGCGGCAGGCAGCGCCCGTACAGCCCGTAGCGACACCTGAGCCAGCGCGGTGAGCGGATCACAGTGCAAATATTTTCCTTGTGCGGGCCAGGACAAAGTTTACTCAGCCAAGCAGCACTGCGCCGCAGTTTGGACTGGCATCGGCTGAAAGAAAGCAGGTGCTCGGGGCCGTCCGTCTGTCCGTCCGTCTGTCAGTAACACCGCGTGGATGAGGGGAAGGACGGGAAACGGGGTGGGTTTGCTGGGAAAACGAGAGGGATTGCCCTCTTCTTTCTCAGGCTCTCTGCCTTCCAGAAGCCTTGGAGACTGTGGAAGGGCCCACAAAACTGACGAAAATGAAGGGAGCTTTGAAGTGCATCCAGTAGAACCCGGTTTGCCAGTGGAGCCCTGTTCGCCAGGCACCCGAAAGCACCGAAATTCTGTATTTACAGCCAGTGATGTATGATGGTCTGCAGGAGTCCAAAAAGCAGTCCCTCAAAGCCCGTATAACAGATGAGGTATTAGCCTCCGCGCGGATATGCCACTATAAGTGTCAGTCAGGCTCATTATTACAGAGATGAAGAGAGGCCTTTGAGTGGACTCCCTCTCTCTGCTCCGTATGCGTGGTGATGCTGGAACATGGTTTCGGGAAGGGGGAGGGGGTGGGTACGGAGGGCGTGTGATGGCAGTGTGAGCCATGTTCGCTGTGTTTTTCCACTCTGGTGTTACCTCCAGGCATTTGCTGAGTGGAAGCAGACGGACAGCGTGGCTGGGCTGGGCGTTCCCCAGGCGTTCTCTGGACGTTGTCTGGGTGTTTTCTGTACTCGCTGTCTGTTTATGGAGGAGATGAGCCACCGTCCAGCCAGAGCTGGAAAGGCCAGGCGGCAGAGCTGGCAGAACTGAGAGACCAGTGCAGGCGCACACACACACAGACACACACACACGCACGCACTCATGCGCACACACACACACACACACACACACACACACACGCACACGCACACACAAACACACACATACAAACACACACACAGACATACATGCTCATATACTCACACATGCACACACTCACTCATACACACACATACACACTCTCTCACACACACACACACACTCTCACGCATCGTTCTCTTGATCTAATCTGAAGGGAAACCTTCACACATACACACCCACCAGACAGTCAGCATTATCTACTGGAAACTTTTCCTTGTGGTATCTCCACAACAGAAATTACTTAACTCACAAGCAGCAGGATCTGATCCTCCATAATGAGCCAGTGAGGAAGCGCACAGAGATGCCTCAGTCATTTATCCACAGACAAGTGCGATGTAGGTGGGTGAAGATGGTACCAAAACGGCTCATTTACAAAGATGTTCCAGGCTCTGCAGCTCGTAAGCGGGTGAGACTCCATCGGTCTGCTGAGTATGAGAAAAGCACACCTGTAGCTGAAAGCACACCTTCAGGTATGCCAGCTCAGTGGAAACACAACCTGAGTATTTATTTTAACCTACAGAGCACAGGTCTCATGCAGTTAAATTCAGAATTATTTATGTATCACTTTATTAAAGTACATGCCATTCCACTCGTTGGACATATTCTTCGGAGACAACGGTCGGCCAATTTTCCCCCCGCAGATTGCGAGGGAATAAATCACACTTTTCATGCTGGTCGTAATATTTTAATAACATCTCCAGTGCATGTGATTAACAGATGTTCTTTTGTTTCCTGCGAAAAAATTAAATTTGTTTTATTCCAATTGCAGCTCCGTGGCGGGGTATCTGTTGTCCGTATAAAAGCGGCTTGCACACGAGATCAGTTTGAAGAACAGTGGAAATATGCATCATGACCTGTGTCTTCGGTGGCTGAAAGGAGTTGGCTGTCTGTACAGTATTGTAACCTTTTAATGAGGCAGCTCATATTTATTTGGTGTGACGGGAGTGCACAGTTTTTAAAGAAATTCCTTGTTCTGAAGTTTTTTTTTTTTCATGAAGTGATAATAGCCCTTATTGTTCATCTACATGGAAATTATTTTTGTGAAATCTGAACAGTAAAGCTGATAAAAAATGACACATACCAGCAATAACAGCAGAAAAGGATAAATTATACAAAGAAGGTTATTACCAAAAAAAAAAAAAATCACCATCAAAGATGATCCCTTCACAGATGATTATCCAAACCCTTGATTCTCGTTATGATCAAAGCAATACATGCTTTCAGACGGGCATTATGAGAAATACATTATCCATTCTGTCAGTATTCTTTCCCTCTGGAGGCTATGGGTCTCTCAGGTGAGTCGTCGCGGCTCTGGCGTCTCCTGCAGGCGTGAGCTGGGCGTTTGGGCCTACAGGACACAATGTGACCGCATAGAAAATTTGCAAAATAGCCAGAAGACTGTCAGGACAGGTTTCCTCTCCACCTCTGACACAGCCCAGAGCCGGGCCTGCTTGCAAAAATAACCTGTTAAATAAAAGGCAGGAGTTCTGCTTTATTGGCAAATTCCATCTAATTAAACAAGGGACCTTACAAAGGGACAGAGGGGAACCACAGCTCCGGTTGTGGTCTGTTTTAAACATCAGCTCTCTGGAAAGCTGGGCGCAGTCTCGGGCAGGTGCCGAAACATTCAGGAAACCTGTCAGGTTTGTTTCACGGTCATTACGATGTCAGAATTATGATGGCAGGATTCCCGACAAATGCGGTCTTGATGTACTGCAAGCAACCATGACTGCTACAAACTGGGTCTTGACAACGTCATTTGTAAAGGACGGCAGAAAACAAGAAGGGGCCGAATGATTGAAGCCACTTCGACTGTTACCTCAGTCAAAAGCTTGACTGCAGTAGCAACACTTTCCTCTCCTCAGCGAGGGCCTCGAAGTGAAACTCAATGCTCCTCGAGTTTCATGTCCTCTCAGGTCACAGTTTTGACTGCAAGTTTTAAGCCAGGCATTTAATGCAATCAGGATCTTTTTGCTCCTGGTGTATTGGACCCTAGAAAAAAGAGCCTGAATGAGAGACATGAATCAAAGCTTAGTCACTGCCTATTAACACCGCGGAAATGTTCCGCTGTGGAAATACTCCTCCACGTCTGATTGGTTAATCATGAAGTTCCTGAGAGAATAGGAAAATCTTTGTGAAACCATCCGTTTTTTTTGATTATTATTATTATTACAAGAACCAAGTAAATGCAGCAAATGGGCAGATCAGGCTTGTTATTCAGAAGTGCACGTGTGTTTATGTGCTTTTCGAAAAACCATTTATTTTACTCATCAAGACATGGCAGGTTTTCTTCTTCTGTGATTTTTTTTCCCCTATTTTTCTCCCTTTTTAAGTCAAATAAAAATATCCCTGTCCTCGGCAAGCAGATGTGTGTCTGCGCTTTGTGTCTGGGTTCCGAGCGACAGTCATGTGAAGCTTTTAAAGGCGGAAAGAGGTTCTATGTCTTGCGTGCCTGAGAAGTGGATGGAAACTTCTGTCGCGCTGTTAGATGACATTGCAGTGCTAGACCAGACCTTGAGCTCTCCATACCATCAGTGTAATGCCAGTAATTCTTCTGTGAAGGCAGTTGGATGGAGAGGGAATACATTATCCAGAGAATGAACATGTGAACACCTACCTTTTGTGACAGGTCTTTCTTTCCTTCTGTTAATTTTCTGTTAACTCTCCACATCCTGGTTTTGTCAGTTTCCCTTAGTTTCTCAGTTTGTGGCTGTCACTTTAAATATTTGTGTTTGACAATTGATTTATGTCATATATTTATGCCAGTATGTGAATGGCTGAAGGGGTACGTTTTTGTTATAAAACCGTATCTGGGACGTCAGTGAGAGGTTAAATATGAAACATTACTGCCTGTTGTACTTCTCCTCACTGCACTTTATGTCACTGCAGGTTTTTGTCTGCGGGTTGTTTGGTTGATCAGTTTCCCCTCATCATTCACAGCTGATCAGCCGGAAGGACAAGGCCACGTTTGAGAAGCTCGACTACCTGACCTCCAAGGAGGAGAACTACACACGTATGAGGGAGCACATCCGGTCGCTGAAGATGGTCCCCTGTATCCCCTACCTGGGTGAGTCTCCTGGGTGGTTTCTCTGTTCAGCTGGTCCCCTCTATTTCATAGTGGGTGATTGTCTCTGGACGGTTTCTCAGTGCAGTTAGTCCCCTGTATCCTCCTCTGAAGGAGTCTTCCTGCGTGGTTTCTCTATTCCAACAGTTCCCTGCATTCTGTACTGGCGGGGAGCGTCCGGGTGGTTTCTCTGTTCAGCTGTGGTATCCTGCAGTACACAGAGCAGGAGTGGCTCTGAACAGTTTCTCAATGCAGTTAATCCCCTGTATCCTCCTCTGAAGGAGTCTTCCTGCGTGGTTTCTGTGCACCGCCGGTCCCCCGTTCCCCCTTTGTATGACTGTCATGTCTGTGCACCAGGGAGCTACGCTTTGGCCCGTCGTACCCTGGTTTTCCCATTACATGGCTGACTGGGCCCAGGTCAGTCTGGGATTGTGCACAGTGATGTTCTACAGGAAATGTTTATGGATCATAGATCATGTCGAGAATTCCCATACCTGCAAGCAGGTCAGTTTTTGAACCCCGCTCAACAAAACTCGGGCACTAAGACATTTAAACAAATTTTACGTAGTTTGTTAAAACAACATTTAAATGGATTTTGTATGTTGTTCATTAGCAGCTCTTATTCTTTCTATTGACTAGGATCCATGTCATTTGAAGAATGGGCCTGTTTTTTTTTTTTATGTTTGCTTATGATCTGATCGCATAGTTGTAGTAAATGCAAATTTATCTCAGTGGAAACACTGCACAAAATATTGTTAGTTTCGGAATTGACTCAAAGGTCTCAAGAAGTTTTTGACTCGAGAAATCCCTTAAGCTGAGGTGGAGTGGGAAGAGCTCCAATCCTCCTGTCGAATTCAGTGTATTGGATGAAGAGTGGTTCATTCCTGACTCTTAGAAAAGAATTTAAACAAGTGTGACCGTCTGCGAACCATTACATGTTTGGTTTTTGAAAATTTCAGCATTCACCAAACTCATTTGCATGTTTTGTCGCCCAAAGCAACTCTTGAATAGTTGAGGACAAATAGCATTGCGGATATTTCTGACCTGATCTATAAGCAGGCTAGTGTCTCCTCAACATCTGCCTGGGTTTGTATAGAGACATTCTTTTGTTTCTGCCCACAGCTCTCAGACAGAATCTACAACCAGCACTGCTGGATTCTATCATGGGTTTCTCTATTTGCCACAGAAAATCTGTTTTCAGACAGCTCCAACTGCGTAGATACTCGTGTGAATCACCACTCATTGTTTATGCTATGCATTAAACAGACCGTAGCCTTTTCTTTTCATAAAAGGCATAGAGATCGGTACAGTGAAGATTTGCTCGTATGCTGTATTGCTTTCAGAGTAAAGGTATTAGCGCTGATATTGTTTTGAGGTTGAACGGTAGTGCATGTTTCAGATCAGCTGTGAATTCGCTGGCAGCGTCAGCTGCTTCCCGATAGCTGGCCCTGCTTGGGGAGCTTTGTTGGTTTTCCCACATGGTGCTAAGGATGAGCTTTATTGAGTGCAAATAAGTCGTAGAAAGATGTTTAAAAACAGAACAATCTGTCCTGAGTGGCGGCCTCATTCCTGTTTGCCTGTGGTTTCCCTGTCATCACTGTACTGTTTGGTGCTGTGTGGCGTGTTTCCAGAGGGCTTGCTTTGCGTCCCCTTCCCAGGGAGCTTTTAATCGGCATATTTAAAGCCTGCCTCAGACATCATCTGCTGGGTGCTGGGTGGAAAGGGACCCAGAAAGCATCCGCAAAAAAGAAGCCATTTTGGAACTGAAACATTTTCATGCAGGGAAATGTGTTTTTGTGCTTGTCTGGCCTGAGCCAAGAACCGTGTGACTCTTCTTCTATTCTCCTAAGCATCGCTCTCAAACGCTGCTGTGCTTCTTTGTATCAGCTGAGTGTCATTTCATGGGTTGTGAAAGTAAGCGGTTTGGTAAATAAGTCTGCTTACATTTTCCCAAAGCCAGCACAAAGAGGGAAGTCTGACTAGCCTAGTTAGCAGCTTATCCTCATAGCTGCAGGTAGCTGAGCGTGGTATTTGCTCATGGATAATTCTTTTCTTGGGCCAAGCAGTGAAGAATTGACTCATCTGAGTAATGACAGCTTTGGTGTTCACCCTGGGTGGGTTAAGTTCTGACAGCACTGAAGTGATTCTGATTGAGCAATCAAAATATCATTACATTTCTTTCAATTAAACCCTGCAACCAGCAGATGGCGTGGCAGAGTAGGTTGTAAAGATTCTCAGAGTGTGAGCTTTAATGTGTACTTTATCAAAGCTATTTATTTGTCAAATACGCCTCTCCAGGGTGAGCTCATGATGGGAAGATTTGATTTTTTAAGAAGGCTTTATGAAACAAGTCCAAATCAGGTCATATCACTCTTGCCCAAGGGAGTCAAGGTGGGGGTAGGACATTTAAGGGCTTACATAGCCAGTTGACTTTAGAGGAGTCGTGAAGTGGCCAGGTCTAAAGGGCCAGGCTACCAGGGAACCAAAGTTAACACCCCTACTCTTTTAGTAAGTGACAGTTAATGACCACAATGACCTTTGACCTCTGTTAAATGTCTCATCACATCTCCCCATCACTGCACTGTAGTATTAATCTTGATAAGCCCAGAGGGAAACCTGCCCCCAACTGGACCAGCAACACCACTTCCAGTCAAAACCTGATTTTTTCCCCCATGCAAATACTGACCAAGCCAAGTTCCACTTAGTTTCAGCTGTTTGGCAGAAAAGGCTACATGGTGATATGGCTGCTGGCAGAAACATAGAACATAGTGATTTTAGCAAGCATGGAGCACATAGCAATTATCCTTAGAAACATCACACATACATGAAGTCTAACAGTGATCTCACCTAATGAAGGGCGGCTTTACCGAATATCAGAGTGAATACCTGGTTCCAAACATTGATTCAGGACATACAGGGCCTTTGGACAAAAGGGTGCTTGTGTGTAGCTGACCAATTAGGGATTGAATGTCCCTGAAAGAGCTCCTTCCATGCCATTTCTTTCCTGCAGTTTCCTTTGAAGTTGCACACAAACATTTAGGGAGATCTAATCTTCAGTACAAAATCAGACAGGTGGCATTCAGGATCGGACACCTGCTGCAGATATTGGTAAGTGCAAATGGACAGCCTGATAGTACCAATCAGATCTCTTCGAATCCATGGTTTCTCTGAGCTCTTCAGAGCGGTTTCCTTAATATTTGTGGGAGCAGTGGAGCGGCTTTAAATCGGATTTACAGCTGTAGATTCCTTCAGAGCAGTGAATGGGCTCTCTGGGAAGAGCCAGATAAAATGGTAAAGAATTTGTACTTTAACTCTGAAAGGCTGCTTTCTCAGGACAGTTCATTGGGCTTACAGACAGATAAGACCGCATTCCTGGTTGGAGAGTTGTTTGCCATGTGATGAAGTGAGATGCAGTACGGTTTGATGGTGTTAGATCCTGTGCTGTTTGACAGCATTAGGTTCTGTGGTGTTGGATTGTTTGCTGTTGTAGGTGTGAGGGAGGCATATGATGCTGGTGTCAGGTGGGCTGCATGCACAGGCTCTGGGCCACACCTGGTAAACAGACCATGGGTCTCACTGGATGGAGACAGGGCTACTAAGTGGTTGACCGAGAGATGGAAAGAATCCCTTCAGAGCATCACTAGGAGACCTTTGTTATGTCCACTAAATGGTCAGATGGATTTCTGATGTGATGAATTTCTACTACTGACATCATAGGCAGACATACCCTGTATGACTGGCTTGCTCGCAGTCTGCAGTTTTATACAATAATAAATTATATAATACAATAATACATTAAACACAGCCACCCCAAGCTCACAAACTTCCAGTAGCACTGACCCTGGAGTGAGGAGACCAGGTCCCCTTTCTGTTAGTCTCCACAGAACACTCCTGTGTTGAAACAGAGAGGGCCGAGTGCTCCACGCCAGCGTGACTTCTCTTGCACTCCGTCGTCTGTCACAGTTATTTGCCCTGAAAGCACAGCTGACAGAGGAAGTGATGAATGTTTTCCTCACTTGTCCCCAAAACCCATTTTTCTGACGAAGTAAGACATCTGAGAGGTTCGGGGTTTTTTTTTCCCTTTTGGCTCAGTCAGATGAAGCTCTCACAGCTAGCACTCTGGTTTTGTTTCATTTACGTCAAAGTAGTAATTAATAATATTTTTACTGCTACTGCTTATGCAGTTACGGCGAAATACTGAAAGCAGTCTTGTTTTGAAGGGCTGTCGTGCTGTTTCTCTTTATGGAAAAGTTTTCAGATCACATTATTTCAGAGAATATTTTTCTTTGTGTGTGTGTGAGTTTTTTTTTTTCCCTCACTTTAACTTTGGTCAATTTCCTCCAGTAAACTGGTTTTTTGTCTGCAAGTTATAACAATCCAACAAAGTAGCTGACGTCCCTGTGAACAATGTTTGATATAAAACTTTGTAGCTTTCTCCTCAGGCTGACCAGTTGGTAGGGCTCCTCAGTGACCTTAGTGAAGGGATAGGTCTGCAGAGATCAGCAGAGGCCAGCCCTGTGTCTGACTCAAATGTGAGTCTGTGATGCTCGACAACTGCTTGCCTTCCCCACATAACTCGGTGCCCATTTTGACTGAACTCCATATTTACCCACAGCAGGGAAGAGCAGGGCAAAGGAGGGCAAATAAAACCACAGACAGTCAGTGCTGGCACAGCCTCAGGGCAGCATACTTCACTGTTAAATACGCTTGTAAACAGGAGTTATTCTCCTGATCAATGATGATTGTCAGACCATTTAATCCATTGTTCAGTTCAGCACATTTCAGACAGAGTTGTGAGTTCCTTTTTTCCCCTCAAAATGCTGTATGTGGGGAGACGAAATACTGTCTATAAATGACATTCATGTGATGACCCCAGTGCCGCTTCGTTTGCTGTGTGAACAGTCTCCACATGTTCAGCAAACAGCAGGAACCCCTGATTACCCATCTCCCCCTGCTGTACCCAGGGCTGCTCTGCTTATTCCCTGTACATATCTGTCTCTGCGTGCAGCTCCGCTTTGTGTGTGTGTGCGAGCGATTGTGTCACTTTAAAGGAATGGAGCTCTCGGCCATGTCCGCCCTGGTGTTTTCAGACCGCAGTTCGGCGTATCCGATTCGCTGAATCGCACGCCACCGCTCGCCTGGACCGGAGAGCTGGTCTTCCCCCCCACTCCCTTCTGATTTTATGATCCAGCAGGAAGCGGGGAGGCTCCCGGGGTTTGGCGGCCCGAGGTTCGCAGGCTGTCACGTTTCATTTCGCCTGGGCTCCTCTGTCTCTGCGGTCGATAAGGGGAGGGGAGAGACGATAACGGCCGACGGAGAGGCCGACGTCTTCATCACAGACCGTCTGCAGTTATAACGCTGTAATCAGCTGGCCTGCGATGGAGCCAGACTTTGTTTATGCTGGTCTTCTAGCCACATAATGGCTGTGTGCATTGCATTGATTGCTACATTCAGTACACACGCATGTTTCCATACATTACATAAACGATGCTGTAATCTTTGTGCGTGTGTGTGTTTGCCTGTATATTAGTTGTTGTGTGTTTGCCTGTGTGTGTGTGTGTGTGTGAGTGTACGTGCATGTTTGTGTCTTTGTGTGTGTCTCTTTGTTTCAGTGTGTGTGAATGTGTGTGTGTGTGTGTGTGTGAGTGTACGTGCATGTTTGTGTCTTTGTGTGTGTCTCTTTGTTTCAGTGTGTGTGTGTGTGTGTGTGTGTGTGTGTGTGTGTGTGAGTGTGTGAGTGTCTGTAGCTGGTTGTATCCATGCTCTGCACATTGTTCATCCCTGTCTTCAATTAATGAAGATAACTCTTTTGTTTCGTGTAAAGCGGATAAAATTTTGTGCTGTTCTAATCTGTTGTGACTATCCAGTGAGATAAAGAAAGCCGCCTTTGGCTGCGGTGGTATGAAGGGCTTGCGTCTGTAACATTACCCCTGTGTGACTTTGGACAGACGCGGGAATGTTGTGTTCAATCGTAATCAGACTGAGAACCAGGCTGTACCAGATCTGTAGGGCTCACCACTGGATCCATGCTCTCTTTGTCATCTACACCACTCCAGTTATTTTAGTTGAGGAAACAAGTCGTTGCTGATCCGAATGACATTTCGATGTCTACAGACTAAGCCACAGGTGTACTTCAAACAACAGCCAGGCTGCTCAGCAGTGCCCTGGAGTCCCCGACAGGTCTCACAGGAAGGTGATGAAGGCAGGTGGCTCGTTACCTGAACAGGTGTTGTCTGCCCGCCTCCTCTCACAGCTCTGTGCCACCAGCTGTGCTGAGACCTGTCTCTCCAGCCAGGGAGCCTCTGCGTGTCTCTCCTGTTTCACCTGATGAAACGACCTGGGTCGATTTGCCACTGATTTCAGCCTGTATGCCTATCTGCTTCCTAATGTGAGCCTCTGAGGCCAACCAATGCACCGTTAACAAATGATGTACCATTAAGTCATTAATGAGTTTTGGGTTTAGGGGGGATGGGGTTTTCCCCCAGGCTACCAGATCAATTTGTGTTCCTAGGTAGGCACACGCCTTGGAATTGGTTTTGCTGTGCAGTCAGTCAGCACTCCTCATGCACTCAGAGTGAGTAATTGAAGTTAAATTGCTTCGTTGTGGCTCTGTGTACGTTTAATGATAGCTAGCAGACTGGAATCCGGGCCTCACTGGTACGCAGTTGCTGCCTCACTTTCAATATGGAACAGTCAGGTGTTTGGTTGCTATGACGATCAACTGTCATCAACTACAAAATCACCATGGTGTCGGTCACACCAACTGTGAATTGATGGGAACTGGTCAGAGAGGTTTGGATTAATCCGCTATTTCACCCCAGAGAAGAACGATGGGTTTCATCAACACATAGTAATATTGTATTTTTTTTTTTTTTTTCTCTCTTCCCCCTTAGGTCTGCCTTTGTACTGAATGCCTATGAAACGATCAGTGCAAAAGAGACAAGCAAGCAGCCCAGCTTAGCTGTACATGTTTTATTGCAACAGTCTGGCAGTACATGGGAGGTTTGATACATTATATTACAAAATACTTTAAACAACATGACTTTTATGTACAGAGAAGACATGTTGGATCTTCATATGATGCCAACAATTAATTTATACAGTACATACAGTGCATCGTTGTCAGAGATGCACACTGGAGTTTAGCGTAAAAGTCAAAGGAACAAGCTAAAGAAGAAATTTGGGCATTCTCTCTGAAAGTACTGAATGCCCATCATCTGAATCAGGGCTTTCATGGTGTGATAACAAGGCCTAAAGTGGCTGTGGAAGACTCTAATGAATAATACTGGACAGGTTTGTTCATAGCAAGGGCAACCTAGTTTCAGACAGGGAAGCTCAGGTGCCCTATTCAGTGTTTTCTTTTTTACTGAAAAAGTATTTTCCTTATTCTCTTTGCTGCAGCCTATTGAAACCCATTCTTTGCCTTATCCCTCCCTCCCTTCTGTTGAAAATTCACCCACAGTCTGTTTCTTACCGGGCTAGATCTTTGGGTTGTGGACTGACTTCCTCTCTAATAGTCTTCTGGGAAACAGAAGAAACATTTCCAAGAGTTTCCAGGCCTCAGCAATGGTGATCAAGGCATTTAGACTGACTTCCTGCCCCAAACTCCCTCCTGAAGTCACTACAAGCATCAGAGGACAGACAGAACCAGCAGGCTCTCTCTCATTGGCTGAAAGGATAACTGTCACTAGGATAACTGATCCAACTGTGCTTCTGGAACCATTTGAATCACTTTCTTTCTCCAAATAAATAGTAAACTCATCCACAAATGTGACAACTATATTTTAGCAGTAACAAAGAAGCTAACTTCCTACAAATGTTTTACACTGTGTCACTGGATACACCTTCCTGTGTCATATTTTCTCCAAATAATTATTTAAAGCAGTATCATACACATCAGGACTACAAGATAACGCTGCTGGCTCAAAACTGAACGACGGCTAAGCTGCACTGGATATCTTTTTTTTGCAAAATTTTCCTCCTCGTCTCTCTCTTTTCAAGTGTCAGACGGAACAGGTTGCAAGTGTGATGGATGACACAGACTTTTGCTTTGCGTGACGCTTGTGAGATTTGCTGGGATTAGAGAGGGTTTAACGTGGTGGAACTGAATAAACGCGTTCAGATTTTTTCATTCAGTCATCGAGTGTTCGCTGTAATGCCTCTCTGGGCGGAACCCAGAATAAGAAAACAACAAGCGAAAAAAGATCTGGCTCTCCTCAGTCCAAGATGAATATTAAGTGTTCCACTGAGGCGGGGCTAGGCTTTACTGGCCAATCAGAAAGCACCTCCCATAGTTCCTCTTTCCTGAGATGTCCAGGGAGTTCTGCTAGAGGGCGCTAGAGCCAGGAAATCCCACAGTGTCTGTAACCCTGGCAGTGTAGCACTTGTCGCCCTTCCACACTGTTTTATGTAGATACTTTTGAGACAAAAAGGATATAGAAATGAAATATGAAAAAAGAAAACAACAAAAATAAAAAGCTGAAATGCTGTATTGTATGAATTGCACTTAAAGAGTGAGTGGGGAGGATGCTGGGAGAGGGAAAGCCACCGTAAAACTGCTTTTTTTTTTGGTTGCTGGTTTGGGATTGGTTCTTCACGGCTGTTTAATGGAAGGTGTTGGGGTTGGGTCGGATCATCATGACCACCTTCTTCAGGGAGTAAGCCCCGCCCCGGAACTCCGCCCAGTACACCCCGTCCTGGTAGCGGCTGCGGTAGTGGCCACCTCGATACCACACCCCGTTCAGGTTCGAGTGGGCGCAGGCGTTGTACCACCACCCTCCTTTCTGGTAATGGGCACAGTTACCTGGGTAAAACAAAAAAAAACAAAACAAAACAGCCACTGGTTAGATCCCTGTGGTCAAAGCAGACCACACAGCATTCAGTGCCAAGCTGCCATTTCCATCAATTCTGTAGCTAATTCCTCATTTGCTATTCTTAGTCATGGATTGTTATGGAACTCTATGGCAACCTGTGTCTGCTGTTCCTCTGTGTGTTTAGCACAACAGCAAAGGGAGGAAAAAGGCAGGAAGTGTGCTGTTAGCTCACTGCCTCTTGTGCTGTAGGCTAATGTATACGGTGCCTTGGCTTTCTTACATGATGTCTAAACTTTTACATTTCCATGTCCCAAGGCTGTGGTCAGCCAGGGGTAATCAGTGCCAGAGACGAGACTCGGGAAAGTCATGCTCCCCGTGTTTGGTTTCCGCCCTCGGGGAGGTTGAGTGTACTCTACATTGCTGCCATGATACGCAAACACGGGGGGGGGGGGGGGGGCTCACCACGAGCTTGTATCCACGTGTGGCTCGACCCTTGACAGCAGCCCTGTTTTCAACGACCACGTTTCTACAGAATTTGCTATGAGTTACTGCGTACAGTATGTTCCTGACGTGGAGGAGTGGTCCCTTGGCAAACTGAATGGATCGCTCTAATTTTTGAGGGACATCTTACAAACAGATGGCATACATTGTACAGGGGAGTGAAGAGGAGAGGAGTTATGGGTTAAGTGTAGGTGAGGTGTGTTTGTGGACTATTTGGGGGGGTCCCTGGGACCCCCAGGTTCCTCAGTGCTGGGGCACAGGCTGCTCCTCAGGTACCGTACCTGTGTACACGTCGTGGTCTCTGTCCAGCGTGGTGAACTGCTTCCCGTTGTGCCAGGTGAGGGAGTCGCCGGCGTTGCCGTGGTAGCGGCCCACCCTCAGCTTGTAGAACTCGGCCTCGGACTCGATGCGGAAGCTGGCGTACTCGGCAAACACCTTCCTGCCAGACCAGTCCTCCAGTGTCACCAGCAGCTTGTAGTTGCCCTGGTTGGTCAGCCAGTAGATGTTCTCCAGACCCAGCCAGTACTCACCGTCGATGTTCCCGAAACCTTGCTGAGAGAGGGGGATCGGAGTATCGTTAATACTGTACCCCATGACTGCATCTGCACCCTGATCCTAGCCATCCCTCTCCCAGTTTCTGACCGGCTATTTTTTACTTTACCGCTTTTTTTTCTGACTCATCCACATCATTCAACAGCGCTTGGGGCTCCAGTTCCCAGTTCTCCCATAATAACTAACACAAGAACATACTGTACTGTATACACATTTGGACAGTGAATCCCATGGGTAAGCAGCATTAAGCTGGCAGTACCAAGAAATCAACAACAGATTTGTAAAAGGTTCCTCTGTCCAGGCAAATACTTGTTATTTTTTTTTTATTCCTGAATCACCACAAGTCCCTTGGATCCTGCTGGAGTGGGGGAGTTGATTGCGAGTGCATAGATTTTTCCTGTCAGTGATATATACAACATGTAATACATATTCATGCCTTGTAGACCGTAAAACAGAGAAATATGCACGGAGACGTAATTGCAGGATATGTGTAAGCCGGCGCTGCATAAACCCACTCCATGGCTCGTCATGCGGCCTCCGTTACCCCACACACGTGTTTCCAATCACGGCAAAAACCCCCATCCTGCCTGTTGTGTGCGTGTAATTTATGACTCCCATGTGTTTTAAGGTGTACCGTCGGGGGACTGGAAACTTTTTGTTATGTTCTTAGCTGGAATTGAAACAAGGCTTTTGCAAATGGCCCGTCTGCCTTCCGTATCAAAGGTCATAAATCTTGAACGCATAGAAATTTTCCGATATTTTGCCTCGCGCTTGTGTTGTATATCATTTTAGTTTTCATTCATGGCTTTGAGAGACAGGAGAAATTATCCTACACCAATAAAAGCATTTCCTGATGTGTCAGTGTCCTGTTAAATGACTTTTCATCTGTTTTAGAATACATGTTATGCCACAATTTATAATCATATCATGTAGTCTCACATCCTAAATTAAACTTAAGTGCTGGAAATGATTGTGTATGAAAAACCAGCTTCTTATTTTGAAATGCGACCCAGTTTATGTAACACTATTAATGGACAGAGTAGGAAACGTTGCAGAAAATTTTATATAATGTTTCCACATGTGACCCAGGCTACCAAACAAAAATGCCCTTGGGAAGCTGTTTTTTTGTTGCGGTTGCTCAGGGTCTTGTGATCTCCTGGCTTCAGAGCACGGTTGGCGTCCAATATGGCAGCTTCTCTCAGACACATGTTTTTTATCGTCCCGACATGAGCTCGGCGAGCGGACGGGTCCAGCGGATTCTGGGCTCACGTGGCGTCCGTTGCCGTGACGGCTTCTCGGCGTGAGCCCGGCGCTTCACCACGTCAACCGGAGAGCAGACACTGGCGAGGCCCGCATGAGGACCAGCACGGCGTGCCAACGGCAGCTCATCCACCACGCGCTCCGCACTGTCACCCTTCGGTGACGTGAGACGCAGCTCATGCACAGCAAACAAGACTAACGCCTCGCTCGTGGAGGTAGTTATAGGTTGCCGTGCTAATTTTTTTTTTTTTACCTGCTCCTGGCACAAGGTTGCTAGCTCCTGTAATGGGTTGTCATTTTAAGTGTTTCAAAGGGAAATGTATAATACACATGCATTTACTTTCATTAAGTTTTTATGCATTTTGAATCACTTCAAGGCATTCTTGTTCAGGGCAGGTTACATACACATTGGGGGTGGGGTGGTGGGATCGGGGTATAATGGGGCGGGGCTGGGTGGAGTGGTGGGGGGGTGGGTGTTACTTTGTAAGATCCAGTCCCACAGATTGGGTAAGAAACCTGCCTCCAAGGCCCCCCCTCTGCTCTGCATGGGTATCTCAAAGGGGTGGGGTGGAGTAGGGTATGGTTGGGTTGGGGAGGGGGCATTACCTTGTACGTCTCCCAGTTCCTGAAGAAGTTCACGGAGCCGTCCTGCCGCCTCTGGATGACGGTCCAGCCACCGGGGTCGTGCCTCTGGTCGCACCACACCTGCATCAGCCGATTGGCGTTCTCCGGCTTCACCAGGTACATGCCGCTGTTGCCGTGACCCTCCTCCAGCACGTGCAGGCAGTCCTTAAAGGGGCCTGCGGGGGACAGGCACACGGTCACCCTGCAGCTCAGGCCTGTCGAACAGGGGTAAGGAGCAGGGCTCCTCACCGAAAGGATGCAGGTTCAGTTCCCTGCTGGGGCACTGCTGCTGTACCCTTGAGCAAGGTACCTGACCCCAAATTGCCTCAGTAAATGTCCAGCTGCATAAATGTATAACATGTAAAAAGATTCTGATGTAAATGACAATAATGCAACGTAAAACTGAAAGTGAATGTATTCCCCTTCTCTTCTTCCTTTCCTTTTGTTCTCCACGTAACACTATGTAAAGGAGTGGTACCCCTGTGTTTTCGTGATGGCAGATTTGAAACCCGTACGATGGTGATGTCGGTTACCCAGAGCATTTGACTCAGCCAGCTCTGCTCCTGAACAGCTTCCTCGCTCATTGTGCAGGGTGCACCCAGAGCTTTCCTTTGCCTCTCTGACCTGAACAGGACACAATGACCAGCCCTAGAATTCAGGACACTCCCCCTATAGAGAGCTCCCAGTCCAGTCCTCACAGAGGGTGCCTTTCCCTCCGTGTGGACGGACCCTCCGGACCGGGTCAGCCTCACGGGGGCCATCGGAGTCCCATTCCACTGAGCCAGCAGCCCGATCTGCCCCCTGCCAGACTCCCCTCCCTGGCTGGAGTAGCTCTGAGGAAGGCCTGAGTTTACTTTGGCTGCCGTTCTGGCTGAGGGGAATCTCCGCTCGGCCAAGAACAGCGCTGGCACGGGGGCAGGAGAGGGTCTTGATTACCGAATAACGTTATTTAATGTAACGGTAGCTAATGGATGAGTTTAACGGCTGCGCCGAAGTGTTGCAGGGGCACGTGGGTAAACCGAGGACCTTTTTCTGTTGTCACGGACACGCCTCTCGGGATCACCTCTCCGATTTTCGTTTTTGTAACTGCAGTCGCCGTCGGAAATCCTCTGACGTTTTACCTTTGACGCCCTGGTTTTGGGAGGTCACACGGGGGCCTTAAGTTACATTTGCTTTGCAGAAGCTCTTATCCAGAGCAACTTCCATTACAGTTTCCATTTCCATTCCATATCCATTTATACTGCTGGCCCACATGGAGTTTGAACCTGCAACATTTGGGCTAAGATCCCTGCTCTGTTCCACTGTGTTACTCCGCTGGTCGATGAAGTAATACTTGGTGTGGTAGAAAGCTGAGCTGGAAATAACATATCACCCCTGTTAATAATTATACTCATGGCATTGCTGTGGTAGCTTTGCCCTTGCTTCATAATGGTCTTATGCTACTCTGTATGCATCGGTATGCTCAGTGCGGTTTCCCATTGCAGTTTTAATTTCCTTGCAAAATAAAAGTGAGTGCATTTTACCAGGAGTGCGGGTTCCCTAAATGTGGGGTTTTGTCAATCTTTGTCCTGGACTGTTGTTGCTGTGCTGTAGAGATTTTTCCTGCTTGACCCTCATTGGAGATAGGTTTGATTTATTATCATTGCAGGTCTGGGTGATTGAACCATTATTGGTTTAGCAATTAAAGACAATAACGGTCTAACTCATAAATGAACAGATGCCCGATCTTAGATATTAAAAAGAAATAAAAGTCAAAACCCAAAACGCATATTCACATTTTTCTCTGCCAAGCAATCTGCTCCTGCAAATTTCTGATCTCACATTAAAAGCATGGTATAGTGAGAGTGTTTCAGGAATGGCAATCATACATAAGTCTAGCGCATTTCTCTACAGGTGAAGTGAGGAAAACCGATAATCCGATAGTACAGTGTGTCAACTGAGGAGTACACATGGGTTTTCCATTCCGCTAACCCTAAGCTCCACTCTGTAGGTTTTCATTCTCTTGCACGTTAACAGCGGTTCATTTCAACAGCTTGTCCTCCTTGTGATCTCGGTTCCAGCCCTTAAAAACTCTGTTGAGGAGTTCACCTTGTCTGGAAACGCTTCACCCCCCTTTTGTGTGGGTGGAGGTTTTTTTAAAAAGGAGACCCCCTCGCTGAGACACGCCGGCGGCCTGCCCCGACAGTGGCATGCCACCTTCTTCTCCTTAGTAATTAGAGAGACGCAGTGGCAGTGCCCGCGGGTTGCCAGGTCCGTTTTTCCCCCATCTGAATAAAGCCAGAGCAATCAAGCTGACAGATCAGGCGCGGGTTCCCTGTCATTAAGGGTGAGCGGGAATACGTGGCTATAAATAGGCACCTTCGGAGACCTGAAACAAATGAACAAGGAGCACTTTCAGACACAGGTTGCCACAAACTGCCCGAGACAAAAAAAAAAAAACGATCTAGAGGATTGTAATTTCCCCAGCATTACTCTGACTTCTCGCTAGCCCTGACGGAGTTCTGCTGGATCATTATGTGTGTGTCTGTTAATTTACTCACGCGCTGAGCTCTTTTTAATTGATGTAAGAGATTACGAGGGTTAAGAGTGAAACCCAGAAGCGGGTCATAGAACTGCAGCCCCAGAGGTTACAGCCAGTCTGCGTAGGACCAAGCCTGACCGCATTTTGCTCAGATCCCACTGCATGGGTTTCAGAGGAAGCCAGACTCCCAGAGCAGCAGCGTCGTTTTTTCCTGATTCATTAACGAACTGCGTAAAGCATCGGGTCGGTATCAGTCGATCCTCTTTCCTCTGATGTGAAGAACGCAATGCTGTCTTTACCTCCCTGTGTTTGGCGAAAATGGAATTTCACCACCGTTTCTGCCCTCTCCTCGGAGAGAGGCGTATTTCCCATCAGCCAGTGCAAGTCCATTGAGCCTGGCGCCAGCGCCCCTATTCATGAGAAATGTGGGTGACACGGCTGAGCGATTGAACACGGAGATGGTGCCAGACAAGCGATAGGTCGCCTCCTCGAGATGGCCCCAAACGCGCTGCACTTTGTCTTGTAATTTGTGCTCCTGACTTGCAGCGTGTTTCTTTTTTTTTTTTTTTTAATCAGCCAGCTACTTGAAAAAGTGCAGTAATTGGCAACAGACGGGCGTTTTAACTTAAAAGTGAATACTTCAGCGCCCGTGATAAATAGTCTTCGGGTCTTAATTGCTCCTGGGACTGCGTGCCTGCTTCCTCTGGTAGAAACATGTGCTGCTTCAGTGTGAAGGAGGTGGATTTCTGCTCTGCTGTGAAAGGCAGCGCAAAGCTGCAGCAGGACTGTGGAGTTAGCTGGAATGAGCGCGGTAGAGTGAGTGATTATACAGAGGGTGGGATGGGCCATCTGAGTGAGGCCCAGAGCTCTTGTCACTCTGACCCGGCCTGTCCAGAAACGCCAATTATTTTACCTCACTGCCCAATTTCCGGGTGAGCGGCTTCAGCTGTCTGTTTGGGAGAGGGGCGAGACGTTTCAGAATCCGATAAATTGGAGAAAATCCGAGGTGTACCCCCCCGTGCCTCTTTGGCTCTTGGTACAGACTGGTTTTGACCCCGTTCCAGGAATCCCATACTTCAGATGATACTGAAAATACTGCCATTTTCTTTTAATTCCCATTGTCACATGCTGAAGATTAGTGTCGGTTAGTGCTGGGCTCCAGGGCTGCTCCCATGAAGCATTTATGAGTGATTCTCAGTACAGTACAGTGTGGAGAGGGCTGGATTGTCATTGCCTACTTACTTATTTTTTCACAGGGTCTCACTAGAGGTTCATTGATTTGTAGCCAAATGTTGCTAGACGTCAGGGGAAAACATCCGCACGGTTTCAGCTACTTCACTCCACTAAGCCTCCAAACTGATCTTGAAAAGTAATTTGCTAGATTTGCCAAGAGCTCCTCTTGAGACAGGGGGGAAAAAAAGGTGCTAAAAGAGCCTGAAAAGTTGCCAAACACAGCAACGAAATCACTAAGCTGGCAATGGTGGGCCTGGCCAATCGTGTGAGAGCAGCCACGGCACGCGCAGCTGAAACTCCTCCGTCCGTTTGCACCGTATCGATTTCAGCGGCAGCGCATGGTGTTTATGCGCGCCTCACCGCGCTTTCGGTTCCAGGCTCTACCTCACACTTTTTTATTGCTGTAGATTGTTTCCGCTCTCTCCTCTCCTCCTCTCCTCTCCTCTCCTCTTCTCTCCTCGTCTTTCACAAGTTCATTGGTATTCCTGTGGTAATAGCCAAGATGAGTAGCGGTCTTTGCTCATGTGTCATCTGATTGTGGTTAGATACAAAAGATTACACACTGGTGGGATTCACTTTAGCCACAGGATATGAGGGCCACATGCATCAGGTGACCAGAATCGGCCAATAAGAGAGAGGGGGTGGAGACTGATAGTTGAAAGACAGTTGGAGCCTGTCCACCCAGAGAATGGAGAAAGTGTGACGGATACGAGGAGAGAGACCGGGGCAGGCAAGTGAAAGGACAGAGGACATTCATTGGGAGCCACGCAGAGAGAGATCACAATTATTCAGACAAGAAAAAATGTAGAGGCCCCACTAAGAAAGCTTGAGACAAGGAGGAATGGAGTGCTATACAGAGCAAGAGACAGGCATCATGATAATTACAGTGTTTGGACAGAAATGGATGGGATGAGAAAGACAGCATGATTATTACGGTGTATTGACAGGAATATATGGGCTGAGTGAGGCAGCGTGATTATTAGAGCATATGGACAGGGGTGGATGGGCTGAGTGAGATGGTGTTATTATTCCAGTGACAGGCCAGAGGAGTGCCCCAGACATCAGAGAGAGAGAGGAGAGTCTGCCCTCTGCTCATCTCTCTGCCCACATGTGCTGCAATATAATAACACTGGGGCACTGTTGCCAGTCTGCAGCCCCGTACGGCTTTCCGCAGGGTCTCTGTCTGACATCATCTGTATCTCTCTGTTTCCCTGTGTCCTTCATTGTCCTCTTCATGGTTTCTCTTTCTGTCTTTCTGTGCCTTTCTCTCACTTTTTCCTCTGCATCTCTCCCCTGTCACTGCCTCTCTCTCTCCTTCTCTCTTCCTCTCTGGGTCTGTATCTTTTCTGTTTCTCAGTGTCCTCTGTTCTCCTCTGAGAGTGCCCACTCTTTCTCTTTCTCTTCTTTCCTCTTTCTCTTCTTCTTCAGCTATCTCTCTCCCATCATCCCTCCCTCCGTTGCCCCCCACTCTCTCTCTCCAGTCCTCTCTCTCTCTCTCTCTCTATTTCTGAATGGTCCCGTTTCAGAGAGACTCTGATGGGAGTATATCTAACCTTATGGGCCATCAGTAGTAATCAGATACACACTTGTGTCCTTGCGTGGGGCTCAGCCTGGTGACACACACCACGTTCCTGCACGGTACACACACCCATCTGGGGGAAAAGACCAAGGCACGGGGGTTTGCCTGGCGCTCTGTTTTTAACCTCTCCTTTCCATTGAGGGTTTTAATGTTTCCGTTGCTGAATTTAAACCTTGGCTGCTCTCCAGAGGCGACGCGTACACCACCGTGGAGAGTGATTGATATTTCAGCTCTCTGCTCCACATTCGCTCCCTCTTTGCTCGACGAGTGCCTCATTTGAAAGTTCGTACATCTCGCTTTAAGTGTTTGTTGAAAGATCCCTGCTGGTGGGTAAAAGGCCTCGGTAATTTGTTTTAAACGGGGCTGGTCTGTGTAGGTTTTTTTGTTGCATCTACACATAATTTCAATGTTTTTTTTTTTTCGTGGTTTTATCGTCGGGTTATTTAAATTACCACGCAGAATTCGGCTACCTTGGCAGGGACCTGTGGCGAGCCTCCCCCAGGCGGGTCATCCTGGCCATGAAGGAGAATGGCCCTGGCCCCTGCGGGTTAGCCCCGCAAACCCCGCTAATCCTGGGTTCCTGCTCTGGTATTGTCCAGGTATAAATTGACCATGAAATGGCGCATAAACTCCCCTTTGGCCCGCCAACCAATAGCATTCCACCCGTGGGGGGGGTGGGGGGGTGTGTGTGCTGCGTGCGCCGTCCTTTCACTGTCTTCCCTGTCTGGATAAACGCTCTCGTCGTCTGCTGTCTCCCGGCTGGAATATTCCGGTCAGCGTCTGACGGTGGTCCGGCTCTCCTCAGAAGCAGCGAGAGACAGACTTCTGCCGGCGCGGCACTCTGACAGGCCGCCGTTTGGTTTTCGGACAGAAAAATAAACAGCCAAACCCCAACGAAAAGAACTTCATTTTGGAAAGAACGTGAATGAGAAAGAGAGAGGAGGAAAAAAAGAAAGGTGGTTAGAGCTGTTAGGATGGCCTAAGTAGGAGTTTTACTTTGATCCCCAGCCAAAGTTTTGCCTGTTGTGACTGTTACCTTACAATAGTCACGATTTCCGAAGCACGTGCCGTTACCAGAGTTGAAGTCAGTAAAGTGGATTTGTGGGTTTGTTTGTGAAGCTGCTGATGGACGTGTACCTCTGTAGGATAGGGGTCGCTAACAGTTGTGACAGCGAGAACATCATGTTGTCTCAGCAGTGTGGAAAACACAGTCCGCAGCAAAGGAATTTGATTTTTTTTGTTCATCCTGCTTTATTCTTCCACAGAGTTCAGCGTAAATCTTTCATCCAATATTTCTTTTTCAAGAATATCGTTTCATAAACAAATTCATAAAACAAATTGGAATGCTGCATGTCTGAAAGGTCAGGATGCATGTTTTCTGGGTGCTGTCGCCAGCTCTTATCTCCAGAGTGTCTGTTACAGGAGACGGCCAACAGCTTCACAGCCAGCAGCCCTCAATACCCAGAGGACACAGCACAGTCTGATGGGCAGCAGAATAACAAGTTAGCTTCCCTCAACCCCGGTGCAGCGTGAGGTTAGCTGCTCCCTGCTCAGCCCTGTCAGTTTATCAGATACACTGCCGATAGGGAGTGACTCCAGGTCAGCGGCGGCATCATGTGTACCCTGCAGCTTGACTCTTAAAGAGGGCTCTCCCAGTGTATGTGCATGTGCCTCACACCTCATTACATCACCTTAAATTATTGCCATTTAGCCGATGCTCTTATCCAGAGCGACTCACATAAGTTACAGTTTTTACATATTATCCGTTTATACAGCTGGATATTTACTGAGGGAGTTGTGGGATAAGTGCCTTGTCCAAGGGTACAGCAGCAGTGCCCCAGTTTCCAACCAGAAGCCTTTTGGTTACGAGCCCTGCTCCTGAACTACTGTGCTACAGTGCTGCCCTCAGCCAGTTCTCGGAAGATTACTGGTGTTTTTGGCACAGTGTACACAAAGGCATCTCTTATCTAGCGAGCGGCTTTGTTAAGATCGAGACAAAAATTTGTTCCGTCACACGGCTGATGTGTGCGTCTGACGTGCCCACGGGGGCGCACCCCGGACCGACCGTGCCAAAACAGATACCCCATTGTAGTTTGAGTCTTTGTCTGTGAACGTGTGGGACTTTACAGGGAAAAAAAAAAAAACAAAAAACAGCTCTTTGAATCAGCGCAAGATTTATGGTGGCGGCTGTCATCTGGTGATTAACGGAGCTAGCAGAGCTTTGTGTGTGTCTGCATGTTTGTATATGCGGGGCAATGTGTGTTTCACTCCACCTGTTCCAATTCCATGTGTGGTACAGTGATGCATTACAGCTGGCGGGCATGGAGAAATTGGCTCGTGTGCTAAAATTACAATAGTTAGCGCTGCTTGACAGATGTCCTTATCTAGGGTAACCTACATAGCTCAGCTTACATTTTTTACATTTCATTTCCACCTATTTATACAGCTGGAAATTCACTGGAGCAGTTCAGGTTAAGCACAGTGCCTTGCTTAACTGCGTGTGGGGTTCAGACCTGCTAACCCGACTTAAAACTGTGCATCTCCCATGTGGGGGCTACACAGTGGCGGTGGTTGACGTGAGTCATTTCCTCTCGCTTCAAAATACTTTGAGAATTAGGAAAAGCATTATATAAATGTGATCCATTAATATTCAACTGGAGGTATTAGATAAGGTGTGGAAAAACAGTAATATGGAGGGTGGGAGTCCTCTAAGGATATGTCTATCTGAGACGGCAAGAACCTTGGCCGTTTTTTCCTGTGGCTTGAATTAATTTAAATGTATTTAGACCAAATCCTATTAGAAAGTCATTGGCTTCATAAATATTGTTCCATTCAGGAATAAAGTGAGGAGTGTTTGCTGTAAACAGACTCGGCTAAGTCCTCTGCCAGAGTCTGTTGTTGGATTTACGAGCGCAGAAAGTGCTTTGCTGTTCGACCGTGGAGTGTGATCATCCGGGGTTGGAGTGAAAAATGCATCGCCCAGTGAATCCTGGGAGTTTAAATCACTTTTGAGATTGTGTCACTTGTCTGACTTCATCACATTTTAGGGAGGTGCTTTGACTCTGTGAGACAGTCATTTGAAAATGGTGCACAATCCATGTTCCAATGGTAGACATTGCAAATCCGCATAGAAATTTTAAAATGGAATCTCTCAAGTTGAATTTCAGAATTTTAAAGCCACAGTAAGTATAACAGACAGTGCAACGTTATTGGTCCCAAAACCCCAGTATCTTGAGTTCAGAAAGCTATAGTACATTACATTACATTACATTCATTTAGCAGGCACTCTTATCCAGAGTGACTTCCAGCACAATAGAACACAAGTTTATCCATTCAAGTTAAATGAGCAACAGTGTCAGACCAGGCTAAGAACACTCCCAGACCAGTGAGTGTGAGCATAACACCATTCAAGCCCTACTGCAAGTTAGCTTGTGCACCGTGACTAGACAGCCTCGAAACTAAGGGAAAGCAACTCTATTACAATTGTACTGATATCTTTTGTTGGACAAATATTTGTTTGTAACCCTGTCTAACATGTTGGAAATATAAGGGTATACTATGTCAAGCAAGAGCCATGCGTAGGTCATAAACACCCAGAGTAAGGCAGTGTGTAGTAGTGGCAGTGGACAGTGGGAGTTAGCAGGACTCACCGGAAGGCTTGTTGGTGGTAGAGGGGCTGTGAGTGCCGCTCGGCATCGTGGGTAGCGGAGGCGGCGGGACCTTGAGGTTCTGGTCGCTCTGGATCTCGTTGGTGATCTGGTTGGTGATGCGGGTGTAGGTGGGCGGCTGGTAGGGCTTGCTGATCGGCGGGGAGGGCTGGGGCGGGGGCTGGGGTGCGGGGCGCGCAGGGAGGGGGGGCCCCCTCCGGCAGTGCTCCTCCAGCTGGGCAATGAGGATGGACTGGTTGCTGGCCAGCGCCGCCAGGTGCTGGTACTTGTGCTCCAGGTCCTTGTAGCGGTTGGTGAGCTGCAGCATGTCGGACGTGTGGTTGAGGATGCGGTTCTCCAGCTGCGAGAGCTCCAGCGCGTTGTCGCGCTTGCGGATGATCTCGTGCAGCAGCTGCATGTAGAGCTGCGTCACGCGCGAGTTCATGTTGCGGCTCTCCTTGCGCAGCAGCTTGACCTCGTTGACGATGCCGCCGTCCACCTCCACCAGCTGCTGCAGCGTCTCGATCTGCCGCTTCTGCTTCAGCAGCTCGCCGTTCAGCAGCTCCAGCTCCTGCTTGTTGACGCGGTTCTCCAGCAGCGCGTCCGGCTCCTTGGAGTTGACGCAGATGGCGCCCGTCACCTTCTGCTGCGGCACGATGAAGGTGTAGGAGCACTTGTCGGGCGCGGGGGCGGGGTCGGCGGCGCGCTTGCCCCGCTGGGCGTACAGGAACTCCCGCTCCCAGCCCTCGTCGCTGCTCTGGAACTCCTGCGCGTGCTCCGCCCAGCAGCCCCGCCCCGACGCCAGAACCAGGACCGCCAGAACCACCGCCGCCGCGAGCCTCATGGCGAGTGGGCGTACCTGTCGCGCGTACCTGAACAAGCTGCCAGACAGAGACAGAGAGGGGGAGAGAGAAGGAGTGTTTCAGGAATACAGCAGAAAACACCAGTCAAAATACAGTACAAACGTAAACTCCCATCCTACATCGCCATCCCTGAGCCCTCAGCATTCAACGTTTTTCTGTTTGGGTTTTTTCTGTATTTTATTGACTTAATTAATTACTGTATCATTTTTTAGCTATGACTCAATTGAAAGGCTGACCGCAGACCTTTGGAACTATTTGTGTGTTCTCTGGTGAGTGTTCTGAAGTGTTCAGCTGCACGGCTTCATTTGTTGTTTTTGGTCGTAGTGAAATAAATGAGAGGGGTTTTTTTTGTGTGGAGGATTTTGGCCGCCGCCTGCCGTGAGGGCACGTGGGATCGCAGCTCCGAGGATCCTCTGCACCGTCAGCATGTGGCGGTCTCACGGACCACCGTTCATGCGTGTCTGGAATCAAAACGCGCTTTTCCATCGTTCCTCCCAGTAATTAGACAATTAGAGCCCACAGGCACATGGCGGAGAGAGTCTGCAGTTCTGTAATCAGATCCAGCCCTTGGGGAAGAGCTGCTTTCAGAAGGAGTCTGAGAGTGTCTCCCGAGGTGGCTGTATTCACAGGTGGGAGTCGGGAAAGCGCGCCCGTCCAAACGCTGCTCGTCCGTCAAATGGGAGACTGCGTTCCGGTCAGAGGCACGGAGCGCGCTTGGTGTTTGGCCGGGCCCGTGGTGAGTCAGCCGAGCGTTATGTAATTCCAGCGTCTGTTTATTTTTCCCCTGGCCCGTTCATGCCGCTTTGTTCTGCGGTGCTTTCGAAAACGTAAGTGTGACCTTTAAGCACCGCGCCGAGAGCCTCGGACGTGTCCGTTTACCCGTGTGCCCTTGGTGCGGCCGCCGCGTCTTCGCCAAGTCAAACACGCCGCCGCCAGCGAGCTGTGGAGCCTGGGGGCTCCCGTTGCTAAGGCGGGTTTTAATGGTGTCGAGCGGGTCTCTTTAGCAAGGCCTCGCTGCTCTCAGGCCTGGCCCTGCTCCTTTTTGGGCCAGCGCCACTTTCATGAGTAGTTTCAGAAAGCATCCCTTTGTGTGTGTGTGTGTGTGTGTGTGTGTGTGTGTGTGTGTGTGTGTGTGTGTGTGCGTGCGCGCGCAAGCAAGCATGTGAGTGTGTGTGCAAGTGCATGTATGTGTTAATATGTGTGCGTGTGTGAGCTTGTTTGTTTGTGTGTGTTTATGTATACGGGGAGGTTGTGACACTACAAGAACAGAGTCTTCTCAGCTGGTGCCTGATCCATCGATCAGTCGTTTCCCCCCGGGGGGGTGTGTGTGCTCAGACCATGGAACCGAGCCCTCACACGGATGAGAACTATGTGCGTATTTTGGTTCTTGGCCTTGCAAGGCGCTCCCCTCTGAGCGTGCTGCGGTCATGTGTTGATAAGTTTCTGAAAGTGAGTCATGGAAAGCTAGATAACCAAGCCCTGTAACAGCGCGCTCAGCGGAGTGGTGAGAGCGCAGCAGCACTTCTGACTTGATTACATTTCTTGTGGGTTGTTTTGAGGGGTACGCTGTATTCCAACTACTGCTGCTCTTCCTCCCAGCTCCACAGCCCGCATGCTGTGCTTTACACTTTGTTTTCCGTGTGATCTCGTTATTAACTGCCTACACAGACGACCTCTCCCAATTCAGGTGCATGGATGCACTGCAGCAAAGCTTTGTTTGTACACATGGGTGGCGTGTGAGAACGGTTGCCAGATGCACGCAATTATCCGCTAATTATCGGAACGGCATGGATTTTACACAAGTGATTATTATTATTCTTCTTTGTTTTTTTTTGGTTTTAATAAAAAGCTGGTTATTGGTGGCGTGTTCCTTCCAGCTTCTTCCAAGAGGAGAGGAGTGGGGGGGCAGTTTTTAACAGGGTGTACAGTAGTGTTCCTGGAAGCGGACGGGATGTCGCAAAGTGACAGGAGAAGAGAATGCGGCTGCTGTGTGTGCATTACAGGCGCCCAGCGCCCCCTCCCCGGGGGTAAGGGGTTTAGGGGGGGTTTGGGGGGGCGGGCACAGCTGTAATTGAAAGCTGCTGCAGATTGTGTTACAGAATAAGCAGGGAGCGACACCTCGGCCTCCGGTCCCTGTGGGGCCCCGCCTCTGATCTCCTGGCCTCAGAGAGGGCCAGTGGCATGCGTCTGCACACCTCCCCCCCGGCCCGTTCCGGGCACGAGGTGCTGGACGCACGGCCCCTCTGCTTCTAAGCCTTGGCCCGCGATGTCCTGAGATGCTTCCAGAAAAACTAGTTTTTTAAAAAAGGCGAAGGGCCGGGGGGGGGTGGGGGTTATAATACAGTATGTTGTTTTGTGTTTTTTGCGCGGACCGTTTTTTTTTTTTTTTCCCCCCTGGGACTGGGGCCAGGAAACTGGGCGACACAGCAAGCCGGCCTGGCCGGAATAACTCCCGTCATTAGGAATGACTGCCGTTTCTCCGCGGGCGGATCATCGGAGATGGGCGAAAAACGAGAAGAGGCCAAGCAGCGGCAGCGTCTGCCGAGCCCGCGTTTCTGTCACCGGTCCCTCCCAGCAGCCACGGCTTCGGCCTGGCTTTCGGCATCCTTAGGTGAAGCGATGGCAGATGAAGCTGTTCCTCCTCACAAAGCAATGAGCCTGCTGAGCTCAGAGCCGTCCCCGAACTCGCAGGAAAGCGGTCTCTCCTAACGGTCTACAGCACCAGCTGGGAATTGGGTCTCCGCTGCTGGTGATACCGCCGCAGCAGAGTGATGGTTGTCTTTGGGCTGTGGATGCAGCCTTACAAATGTGTTCAATGCCGTTTAACTGGTTTAACAATTGAGTGTTTGCCACCAGAGGGCGAGCAGGTCAGCAGAGAAGTAGCAACCCTTGAACAGTGCCAGTTCAATTCTGTCTTTTATCAGCATTTTTTCCACACAGCCTTTTCCATAAAAGTTCACTGTTCGGCCTCTGCTTCATTCCTGCGTTTCCCTGACTCCGTTCCCCTTTCCCCTACAAGAGCCTCTTCGTTTCTGAATGTTCTCCCTTGACCCAAAGATCACTGGGTCTGGAACACACAGATCAGCTTGCATACCATGTCAGCACACCCTTAACTCTTCAAAGAGCTCTCAGCTTATTTTCCTTTTTCTTTTAATGTGCGGTAGCAAATGTGACTGGCTTCAGCCCGGCCTGTTAAGGATTAGAAAGGGCATAATCCCTGTTTGAACAGCCCTCGGAAAATAAGTGGTTCGTTTTGTTGTTTATTGAAATTAGATTTTTTTTATTAAGAACAGCCTTTATGTTAATGGCCTCTTTCTCCGGCTTCAGTGCAGTTAGCCAAACCAAGCAGGGTGTAGCATTGTGTTGGGTTTTTTTGTTTCAGAGTAAGGTCCTTTTGTTTTATGAAATCCTTTTGATTTAGCTAATCTGCTTTCAAACCCCCAGTTTAACAGCAGACTGGTCCTGGGTGCCTCACTCAGTCATTTGCAAAGCTGCTGACTGGCTCAGAGAGATCTGAGAGGACATCACTACAGTGCAGGTTTCATTCAGCCGAGAGGCCTGATCTTCCTCTGATACAGGCTCCTCTTAATTAAGGAAGAGGAAAAAGAAATGGAATAGAGAATAGTCTTTGGGGCTACTTTTCACTAGCAGAGTAAGCTCTTTTCAACAAAGATTTTATATAAAAAAAGAAAAGTCAAAAAAGAGCTTTGTGACGTTAAGAAGCGCATTCCACAGTGAGACATCTCAGACCCCCAACCGCCATTTTTATGAACCAATAAAGATGGGTACAATCACCGGTGAGAGGACCCTGTGGCCACCCACTGGGGCTAATAATCAGTCCCTGTCTGCTATGGGCTGTCCTGACTGCAGTCCAGGGACAGCTGTGCTTTCTCTCTGCTCAAGCACAAACACCCTGTTCTTGGGCTGGTACCAGTCTACGCGTAAAAGTACCTTTGACAACTACCAGCAAAACCCGCTAGCAGCACTTTATTCTGCAAGCGCCAGCCACAGTGACCTGAACCACAGGAGAAAAGGGCTATAAAGTGGTGTCCACTTTGTTAGTTAGTTTGACATAGATTGGTCCCCACTACCTCAGTGAAGCCATGCTGGATCTATAACCACACACAATATACAGGAATCAGGTGATTAAAAAAAGCTGGCCTACATTTTTGCATCAGTATCAGTACCCTCTAAACTGTGAGGCAAACCAAAGATGGCTAGTGTTAAGGTCATCACACCATGGAAAAGCTCGTGGGAAGTGTATGCGTGCATGCGTGTGCGCGCATTTAGACACCCAGGGACCAGTCAGTGCCATACCTGCTTAAGTCTATGTCATTAATGCCCCTGTTGGAGAAACACAGTCAAAGAGCTGAAAGAAGGAGTGTACATGTGACCTCAGGGTGATACCGTCAGTCCAGTTGTGACATCACACATCTGTAGTAGAGCAGCGGTTGGCTAGCTGTGTGCTCCCTCCATAGTTCTGTCCTGCAGGTGGACTCTGCACAGAGGGGGAAACAGCAGGAAAGCCTCTCCATCAGAGAGGCTTAGAAGGGTGCACATGCTCTACTGCTGATTTGGGGTGTAACTTGGAAAATTGCAGTACAATATCAAGATCGGCCTCCTGAATGAGAATACATCACTGTCTTCTCCTGTCCTGTGAGGTCTCTTGGTCACAGAGCATTGTTGGTTCACACTCAGGATAATACATTCAGCCTGAAACCCAGCTGTTCTGGCCAGCTCACTCTCTGGTCCTGTCAGAATCAGCACAGAGGCGTCATTTATAACGTAAGGTTTTGGACCTGTACTGTCCCGAAATTGTGAAACCGTGTCAAAGCACCCTGTAGCCCACCCTAACAGCCCTCTGGCAGCAGTCACCGGGGGAACTTGACTTGCTATCAGAAGGGCACAGGTTTACATCTGCAGTGGACACTACAGGTGTACCTTTGATCAACGTACTGTGCGTGAGCTGGACCGTTTCAGTGAAATAGCCAGGTGTAAAACTGAATGATTATATAATAATGTAAGGTGTGTACCTCACCCAGGGAAAAGGTGTTTGCTGAACAAAACACAAGCCCTTGTGTCTGTGTTGTTGAATGACGGGGGGATTTTTTTAGGGCTCTCAGAGCAGAGTGCGCAGTATCCCCCCCCCCCCTTGCACGGCCCCGGGTAATTAGAAGGTGAGTGACACGGTCATTATCTGCCCTCCTCTTATTCCGGTGTGAGTGCAAACATTCCACACATTCTCTGTCACCTCGTTAGAGCAAGCCGCCAAAGCCACGGGCACGGCGGCAGGGACTGACCGAGGCCACCCTGCTCTCTCTCACTCTCTCCCAACGACACCATCGACACCTCCGTCCTCTGTCCCTGACCACCAACACGCTGCCCACCCGCGGAGCCACGCCCCCAAACCAGCACACGCATAATGAGATCGCCCAACTCCGCCTCTCATTATTCAGATCAGCACCAAAAGGACAGGGAGAGAAACGGAAGCCTAACAGAGCGTATGCGCTAGTTTGTGTTGACACGGAACGTCACCCGACCCCCCCTTTGTTAGGTCACAGTGCTTTGTTTTTGCTGTTGCCTCCTCACTTCCTGTTTGGCTCACGCATGACTTGTGTGACAGCTGTAATGGCGATCGCGGCGTGATGTTGTGAATGAACGCCCGCCTCAGCGCCCTGCTGTGGGAGCGGAGTGTGGCGGCACTGGTCCGCAGACTCTCCTCGGCAGATAGATACTAACTCTGCGCCCTGAGCGTCCGCCATACCGCTGTGACAACTGCCAGACAGCGATCTCCCTCGTCACGGTCTGATACACATCTGCAGCCTCGGCTGTTACAGCATGTCCCCTCCAAGATGACAGCAACCTCTGTCACACTAAGAACTTAATCACACTTAACTTGGCAATGTACGGAGCACGGCTGTCTTTCTCTCCCTTGCTCTTGCGCTGAGAGATAGCATCGCTGACCAAAACGCTGTCAGATTCGTGCTTCTTCCCAGACAAACGATTTCTGTCTCTTAATTATCCGCAGCTGTTTTTATGGGAGTAATGAGATTATTCCTCGTTCCCTCGCAAATCCCTGAGCGCGCTGAGCGATGTAGCCCTACTCAGACCCATGCAGTCCGATCTCAGGGCGCAAAGCTAGACCTCTGACAGAGGACTCTCTCCTAAAGAGAGGGGTTCTGGTGTGGCTGCATGCTATCCCATGTCTTTTGTGTGCTTTTGTTTTTATTTCACAGACGCAAAGAGGAACCCGATCGGCACGGTCTCTCCGCGGCACATTTGCCGCTCCGTCCAGGGGCTTCTCAGCATGCCGTTGTCCGGCATATGTCTTCCATTACAGACAGGCGGTCACCTCTCAGGGCAGCAGGCAGGGGGGGGGCGCTTCAGGAATTGTTTCGATAAGCCCAGAAAGTCCCTCTCGAAACCTCCTTAGCCAAACACAGAGCTGGCAGCGGAGACAAAGCTGGGATTCAACAGACACTCTCTCCATCCACTTTAACTGGGGGCTGTTTCCTCATATTAACATCAAACACCATTATCACTCAACTTTTTCTCTTTTTTTGCGGGGGGGATTCAGAAAAAGGAGCCGCAGTACCACAGGATCCCTGCTCCAGAAATACCAGCGAGCCTTCTCCCTTACTCTGTCAGTAACAGCTGTAATGCAATTGAGAACCGTGCAACTTCCCTATTATTAGCGCTTTTTTTCCACAGAGGAGAGTTTTTTTTTCAATGCTTCCCAATGCTGGTTTTCAAGGAAGATGGGCATTGTCCCTTATTTAAATGACAAGGCTTTGCGAAAACTTCTGGCTGCTCAGTTTCAGCTGAAACTTTCTGGTCTCTTATTACAGAAAGAAAAAGATCTAATTAGGTATGTCTTACAGAAGTGCACTCTCCCAGGATACTGCATTATAGCAAGAAAAAAAGACCACTTTTAAGCTCCGTTTCCACCTCTTTCTTCTCACCAGTCATAAATCAGCACTAACATGCCACAAATTCTGACATCAAAACCACTGAGTACTTCTGCTGCCACTTCTTACCAGCTGTCTGTTTTCAGACGTTTCACTCTAGTTCCTCCCAGGTGAAAATAAATGAGTTTACCCACACTTTGGAAAGAGCCACTCACCACAGCACTGGCGTGTCAGTAGCGACCCTTCTCCTGCATAGCGCTCAAACCCAGCCGCCCCGTTAAATCATTGTGGGTAATAGGAATAGGAAATTGCCTGGGGGTAATAAACCTCTTCCCACTCGGCTTCCGACAGCGTTCGTTTAGCAAAGCTTTAAAACCCAGAGCAGGAGCTGGGTCAGGAAGTGCTGGGCTCTGCCCCAACAAGAGGCTAAAACCTCCCGAAAAATGATCACAGAAACCCGGGAGCGCTACAGTCTGGCAAGAAGGCAGCTGAATACAAGGGCTGCAGTCACAGCTTGCATCCTGAAGTTTACACGGGAGCTACATTGTGGTAAGCCATGCTCAATTGCGACAGATGTTTTGTTTTTTTTTTTTTCTCGCAGTCGCAGGTCTAACACAGCCCGTGACCCCTGTGTCCTTACCAGATAATTTGAGGCAGAGCTCTCCTTCCCCCTTAAATCTCTCGCCGCCCTGGCAGTGTTGATTGAAGTCCCTCCGAGATAAGAGTCATCACAGAGAGCAAAAGCCGACCTGTGGTTTTGCCTCCCTCTGTTTCTCTCTCTCTCTCTCTCTCTCTCTCTCGCTTCCCTCACTCCCACACTATCTGTCACTCGGTGTCCTCTTCGTCAATTAAAAAGAGGTCAGTCGTCGGGAGCCCTCAGAAATCTGACACCCACGCTGTGTGTAGGAAGCAGATCTGGTCAGTTGTAGCGTCCCTGCAGGTTTAAAGTGCAGCTCCTACAAGTGTACAAACATGTAAAAAAAAAAAAAAATCAAGTAACTCTGCAAGGGGAAAGAAGGTGCTTGATCCTGCAGAAGTTTGGAAGAGTAGTTCCCTCAGTGGTGTGCCATTCCCAGAATGCTCTCCTGTGCCACCATTGTGTGCCTGTTCCTTATAACCCTGCAGGAGACTCCTGTCACTTTCCGAGGGGAGAGTCCATCACGTCTGCCTCGCGGCTCCAAAGAGCCTCTCTTTTTCAACTGTGCCCCCCCTTCCTCCTTTGGCTTTTTTTTCCTTTCCCTCTCTCACTCTCTCTCTCTCACCCCCTCTCTCTCTCTCTCTCTCTCTCTCTGGTGCCTTTACATGTTGAAAAGGGCTCTGGCACAGACTTTCAGCAAGTAGTCAAATTGTGGCTGGAACCTCCCCTTTCTCCTCCCCCTGGTACATAGGGATCCACAGACATGAGATACAAAAACCCAGCCCCCCTCCCCCTACAGTCCCCCCCGCAACACACACACGCACACACACACACACACACACACACTCACTCACTCCCTCTCCCCTCTCCCCTCTCTTAGCACTTTCCCGCTACACCACAGCTATTTGTGGCCGGAGCCGTCGTCTGCAACAGTTGCGCAGAGAGAGGTGATGTCACAGCAGTCGGTATCCAGCCAGGGCTACATTCAAACCATGCGGTGCAGGAAGGTGGACAGAACGCCAGAGCGCAGCTGCCCTGAGCCGCCTGTAGAGGGCGATGCAGTGGACATGCTGTTCATTTGTGCACTTATTTTCATACATTACCTTTTTTTGGTGCCCTCTGGCATCCTCGGTTTAGTTTGTTTTCCTCATTTGTAGAACAAGTATGGATCCAGTTGGAATGACTGGCAGGCCCTCCTCCTGTAAAATTCAATGCGCTGGGTCTCAAACCCAGTTCGTAAAAGTCTCTGCCAGCGTTGTGGTAAAGATGGTCACGCGGAGGGGGTCAGAAAGTTTGTTATTTACCGGGCTCTAGATGTTGTTTATTTTCTCGTCTTACACAAGGGAGAAATTGTTTCTTTCTTAACTAACATTAAACAAGTTTCTCTCTGTTGTTTTCAGTCAGTAATGTTAAGAGTTTTAAGAATTTCTTATTGATTTAAAGCCTCCTCCTGAGTGGCTGGGGTTCGATGAGGGAGTTCTGCTTGTTTCTGTTCTGTCCTTCAGAGTCGTTTAGTCCTGTGGTTTGTGGGTCGCAGGTGAGGACTGAGTGACCTCTGGCTCATTGAGAAAGAGGCACGTCGGCGATTGTGTTTCAGCGACACCACGAAAAGCACGGCGGTCACAGAACCGGCAGGAAGTGTTGTCTCTCTCCGTTGCCGCGGCAGCCGTGCGTAAAGCCCCTCTTTTAAATGGAAAGGTTTTTGTTGTTTTTTTTTTTTTAATTGCGGATTTTTACAGGGTTTTGGGAGCTGGACTCGTCTCCAGTGACTCTTTCGGCGTAATGCCTTTCGGATGTCGCCTTGCCCGGCCGTTCCCATGGAGAGGCAAACGAGACGGAGCGCTCTGAGGCAGCGTTTAGCTGCGCTTAACCGGGACAGTCTGGACGGACGGCATCCACTGTGTGTGTGCCCTTCAGTCTCTGCCTGTATTTACATGTATTCACTTGACAGTTACACAGTGAGACTCACAGTGCAAGGTACATTGATGCAGCGTGTGCAGTCACAGCGGTACAAATGCAGAAAACACCAGTAACGCATTTGAACAAAAGTGTCAGTGTAAAATACAGCACTGGTACCCATAGCGCCAGACTTTTTATATGAAGAAGAATTAGATTTGGTTTGATCAGAGTGGGGTACCTGGGCAAGTGGGTGCGTGGGTCCTGTTTGCTACCAGTCTGGCAGCAGATCGAATGTTCTGCGGCAGGAGTGAATGTGTGTGTGTGTGTGTGTTTGTGTGTGTGTGTGGCTCTTTCTCCAGGTGTGGTCTTTTTAACACCAACACGTCTCTGGCTTTCACACTGTGTAACAATGCCGTAACCTCTGAGCTTGAACCAGGACCCCTTCACCCACAGTCAGCCACTGCTGCCAGAGACAGAAAGAGCTAGAAACATTAAAGACCAAAAGGAGGGGTGCTCCATACATCACGCCCTTCGTATCCACACTGTGATCCACACACACACACACACACACACACACACACACACCCATCTCGTACTGTTCACTCTGTGATCCTCACACTCAAAGGGTGGCACTCATCATAGATCATAGATCACAGCGGGAGCTCGGCTTTGTCCAGTGGTGCTTCCTGTCTGGTGTGCATGTAAGCTCTTTTCTTTACTAAGTGTGACAGTTAAAGTATACTAAGGCAGAGATGTTGTTCATGCGATTATTTATTAATTAATATATTTGATTTTTCAGAGCAGTAGTAATCCAATAGATTCTGGTGATGATTAAGAAACATTTTGTTTTCCTTTTTTTTTTTTTTTCAACTCTGTGTCCATGTGTTCCAGAAGTTGGCAGAACTTAACAAACGACTCCTGCTGCTTACGAGTTTTGTTGTCACCCCGGACACTGTAGGGAATCCGCATAAATCTGACTTGCTCTTTGCGAAGACAAGAAGTTTAAATACAGAGTGACAAAATAAGGAACGAGCTGATGAGTGCTGTTAAATGCTGCTTCTGCCGTCAGACGGAGAGGGCCGCTCTCAGCAAAGGCGCACGCAGATTTACAGGCGTGAGCGTTGGCGAGGCTGGAGGCTTCGCCAATACGCCCTGCAGAGAGCTGTCAGTGAAACATTTACGTCATCCAACAAGTAACTACTACCAGTAATGCACGTGTTATTAAGTACCCCATTTGGATGAAATTTTGAAAAGATCGTTTTTGTTTGGTAACCATGTGTGATACAGTATTTGTTGCATATTTGTGCTTACTTGACTTCTGCGCTGGCTGCCCGTCCACCCCCTCTGCAGTTTAACAGGACGTATGGAATCATACTTGGCCGTGGAAATGCCTTCAGCAATGAAAAGCCTTAAATAAAAAGGAAAAGAAAATTCAAATAAAAAAAGATGATGTAAACATACGCTGCGAATCCAAAAAGCATAAATGCACATCCCGTGCTGCCTCCCTGCCTTAGCTATGAGCACAGTGGCAGTTTAATGCTTTTGCCAAAAGTATGGATTTACAATGGAGTGGATGCTTGCTTTCGGACCTGTATTTTATCCGGCTTAGGGTCTGGCAAAGCAGTCCCTCGCCTCACCTCCCGAGCCTCTAGGGTGGTGCAAAGAATTATGGGAAGCCCCTAAAGGGTAGATTATTACCGCACTCTTGGGTTCCGTGATCTCCCAGAGAATAGATTCTTTTGTCCGTTTGGGTCTGCCTGGGGCAGGTGGGCCGCCTAAAGGCCAAACCCTCGTAGCTGCAGACTCGTAAAGTCCGAAATTGCTGAGCGTCTGCCTGCTCTCCCTCTCCCTGCTGTCGTTCCCCTGCATAGACTGCGCAGCACCCAGACTCCCAGGACCTGCGTTAGGGCTACAGAAGTGGCTCACAGCCGAGACACGGCCCAGAATGGAGGTAGCGGTGTTCATTCCTGATTGACACCTCACTGCTTTTCTCATGAGAGGGGGCGAGTGTTTGGGTGAGGTGAGATGCGTGCTCGGGGTGTAAATTAAGAGCTGAAATTCTGACATGAAGGAACGGACAGGAAGACGCACATGTGTGAGAAACTTGTGTTTTTTTTTTGCAGGGACATTTCAAATAATTTCAGACTGAAAGAACTGTGATACATTTTACAAGACGACCGCTTGGAAGCAGGCTTTGATCAAAGGAACTGCTGCTAAACATCAGCAGACGTCCTCCACATGTTCTGGTGGGAAAACGTCTGAGCCTAACTCTGTGTCAGGTTCTTATCTGCCTTCTCCTGTCTCCAGTCATGAGGGGACACCTGTGGGAGATGGCTAGCTTCAAGAGTTTGGGACTAGACAGACTTTGATTGGCCCCTGGGCAGGGCAGTGGGGTGTGATTGGCTGAGCTGAGTCTTGAATGAACAGTGGAGTGGTTTATGCTTTATATCTCCAGCCTTTGTGGGTTATAGTGTGGATTGAGTCTCCCACCGTCTCTAATCCACAGCAGGTGCAGGGACAAAGGACACACTTGTAGCTCGAGAGGGTCCTGCAGCGCTAACAAAACGACAACTGATCAACGCATCAAAAGCAGAAATTGGCCCATGTGGAAGACATTGAATGAAAGTGGATTCTCGCTCCTGATGGCTCGCAGATGTTTGCTTTGGATTGCCTAATTGATGCCTGCGTGACGGCATCGGCGGAAGAGACGATTGCTTGAGCGTTTCCTCCTGATAAGGAAAGGAAATGGAAATTGTCTTTGAATGAATGAATGAATGCATGAACGAATGAGCGAACCTGTTTGCAACAGAAGGAAAACCAAATCCCAGCATGCCAAGGAAGAGGCCAGGATGCCCGATCGCTCATAAGTTACTGGCAAGCTTAATTGAACACACTAATGGTACTCCAAATGGCTACAAGCAGCGGTGTAAATTTAGAAGCTTACTTGAGCAGTGATTCATTAAACAGTTTACACTGACCCTCAGCTCAGCAAGTCTCCTCTGGAACCTTCTCTCCTCCAGTGTTCCGAGTGACATCATGCCTTCGCCAGATGTGTCAGCTCAGGATGAGGTCGTCGCAAAGTGAGGGGGGAAACCTCACACGCTTCTCCCCCCTGGCCACTGGCCTCCCGCTCCTCCGATCAGCACACAGGAGTTTCCATGGTGACCCACGTTCGGCTGAAAGATGAGGGCGTGATGAATGGTGAAATCGCACTGTACCATGTCAGAAATGAGTGAAAAGGTCAAACTTTCTGGGAAAGGCGAGAAAATACCCTCATGCGTAAATAATATTAACTTCCAGGGGGAGTTAAAGCCAAACTGAAGGTTACAGAAATAGCTACACATTGGAAATGCAGGGAACAGAAGATTAAATGGATGACCTAACCCAGTGTTGTTTTAGATGACATAAATACACAAGTCTGGTGTGTTACCTCACTGATTGGCGTGCAAGTATTATTTGAAGTATAATGTCCTTTTAATGGTGTACTAAATGGTAATGGCCAACAGCATGATGTAGGTTGTGTTGGCGTGCGAACTGATATTCAGGCACAAACAAACGCTCATGGTCCCTCCTCTCACAGTGTGGCATTAAACATCCTTTGAAGGCAGATGTGTTATTTGTGTGTACCTTTCATGTGTGCAGTGTAGGTTTACTGCATGTAATGTGTCATCTGGAGGACACAGACTATAATTTTAATGCCTGTTTTCATCCTTGTTTTTATGTAACTTCCCCTTTTTTCCTGTTGCATGTAGTGTTAATATAGTGTTTGTGTGGTATTAGTGTTGCCTTAGTATTAGGTCTGTGCAGTATTAGTGTTGGGTTAGCATTGTCTTAGTGCTGTGTTAGTGTTGGGTTAGCATTGCGTTAGCACTGTGTTAGTGTTGGGTTAGCATTGCGTTAGGGCTGTGTTAGTGTTGGGTTAGCATTGCGTTAGGGCTGTGTTAGTGTTGGGTTAGCATTGTGTTAGAGCTGTGTTAGTGTTGGGTTAGCATTGCGTTAGGGCTGTGTTAGTGTTGGGTTAGCTTTGTCTTAGCTCTGTGTTAGTGTTGGTTGGCATTGCGTTAGCGCTGTGTTAGTGTTGGTTGGCATTACATATGCTGTAGTGCTGCATCAGTGGCTTGTTAACTCTTCGTAACGCAGACCACCGCACTCTCAGTAACACAGACGTCCTCAGTAATGAAAGGCAGGAGCAGAAAGGCAGTGCGCTGCAGATCACTCGCCGCTTAGATCACCACAGCGAGAGACATGCTCTCCTACACGTCGCACCAGATCAGAGACTCCCTGGCTCCGCTCCCAGGCCAAAATCCGCTTGCGGATGGAATAGTGTGTGTCACAGAGACCCTGCCGGTTACGGTAATCACGCACACGTACTGTAATAAGGAGGAAAACGCCGTCCAAGCCCGCGAGTACACACCGATAACTGATTAATGGTGTGAATGGCTCCCTTTACTCTTCCAGCCAACAGTTTGCCTTTTTTTTTTTTTTTTGCTTTTTTTAAAGTGGTACATCTTGACATCATCAGCCCCAGACATATTCCCCAATTTGCCCTCGGTATGAGCGAATCGGCAGTTCAAACGGACTGTAATTGCGGCAGCTCTCTGCTCAGCGTTAGCCAGCGCTTACCGGGACCTCTGGGTTTATTGCGTCTCCCTTTGATGCCCCGTGTTACATCACGTCATTGATTCCCTTGTGCTGAGCTCTGGAAGTCTGGGATGTTCGGCGTCTCCTTCCTCTGAGTGTTTTTTTTTTTGTTGTTGCTGCCGCCTCTGACCCATCTCTCCCTCCTCCACTCTCCCCATTGCTGAGTTTGAGGCAACAAGGACTCTTTGTGGCAGCTGCCAACTGCTGTTGAGTGGCGGCTGTGTCTGGAACTGGCAGCCAATCAGCACGGTGACCCCCATCCCAGCAGGAACTTCCGTTTCCCTATTTTGAATTATTCATCAACGATCCCCCCCCCCCCCCCCTTTCTCTATGTTTGAACTGGACGCGTTTATCTCCTAAAGTGTTTTCTCACTCAGTCGAGATGTGTGACATGGAGGAACAATTTGTCTCTTCAAGGGCTGTCAGTTTCACGTTGCTAAATATGCTATCCGCTCCTTCATGTTGTTTACCTACACTTAGCGCTCTCAAATTTGCCAGGTTAGGGGAAAAAAAGAGGCACAAGTTTCTCTCTCTCCCACCCTCCCTCTGCCTGTTTTTCATTAATATTTATACCCACTCCTATACACAACTACACAAACACATACCCTTAATCTGTAAACCTTTTTACGTCCATTGATCTGAATGTCTGTGTGGATACTTTTTGTGTTTCTGAGAAATGTGTAAAGCAGTTTACTGCCAGCCTTCTTCACTTTAAAAGAATAAGGACTGTGCCTCGTCCACGACTGAGCTGATGTTTTTGAATCGTGAGAATGTTGATAGAGATTGCTTGCAGTACGGTCTGTATTTTTTCTTTTTAATAAATGGTGTGTAAGATCATAGTTGTGGTTTCATTTGAGTGTGAGGGATGTGTGGAGCTTTGGCAAACAAACAGCATTCATCTGGCTCGCACTGGGAGTGGGAGTCTTCAAGCTGGAGTTGTTTACTTAGGATTTCTGAGCAAACATAAACCTTTCCACCTGTCTCTAAGTAAAAGGACCCCAGAGACAGGCCCATTGTGAGATTTAGGATCTGATTTGGAGGTCCAGCGTGGTGTGCTGTCAGTACCTGCATACTTGGGTGGAATCCCTGATCTGATCAGGGCTGAGCTGTTTTGTTCAGACGGCGGTCGGAAAGTGGAAAGTGCGGAAATATCAGATAGATCAATTTTAGCGGGGTGAAGTCATCCTGAATGTGTCAACAGATGAACACACAACTTGGCTCGATGTTATTATTGCTGTATAAATATGCTGAGGAGGAGCCCTCCCCCAGAGCAAGTTTACATAGCTCACATTTTACATATCATCTGCTCCTACAGCTGGATATTTACTGATGTAATCCAGGTTTAGTACCTTGCCGAAGGGTTTGACAGCAGTGCTCCACCTGGGATCTGAATCTGCCTCTTTTCATTTAGAAACTCCTTAACCACAGTGTACCCCTGACATGTGAACAGTGTCTTGGACCGTCTTGTACCTGCTAGTGAATGTACTCAGACCTGTGATGTTTTTTTTTTTTTTTTAGATTTGGGCATAGATCCCATGCTGACAGGAGAGGATGCTCTGTTTCCTTATTTTATGTTTATTCTCTGTTCTGTAAAATCTGTACCTGCTGAAACTGGATGTAATCAAAACAAAAAGAGTTAAATACCTGTCCCCCCAGACCTCTCCCACCTGGGTTCCTGTTTCCATGGCTGTGGTCAACACATAGTCGTTTACCCTGGCGTTGCGCTCCAAGAAAAGGAGGGTAAACAGTTGTCCAGAAATTAGAAGCAGCAGGAAGAAAGTTGGCCCGCGATCTTCACGAATGGCTTCACCTCCCTTGTTACAGACTCTTATGACGAAACCCTTCAGACGCATGTGGCGAGCAGGGGAATGGGCCAGCACAGGGCACTCACGCGTCTGTCATACGGCCTCAAAAAGACGCTCTGAGAAGGGAAACTATGAAATCAGCTTAACAGTCCACTGTCCCTTTTCCTTCTAAGAAACATGTACCTGTTTAGCACCTGGCCTTTGTCACGTCAGCTGCCACCAGGTAACGCATGCTAACAGAGCACGTAATGCGTGTAATGTGATGTAATGGAGCGTGTCCCGGGAACGCAGGTCACGTGTGAGCCGCTGCGGCCACGCCGCGTGCGCCCTCACGCCGGAACGCTCCGCCAGGACGTGGCCCTGTTTCTGAGACTCCCCCCTCTCTCTGGGCGCTTCACACAGAGATGGACACGTGCAGCATGTGTCTTTCATCCGTTCGGGAGTCTTACCTCACGCCCTTCGGCCTCGGTCCCGGAACGTTCCGGAACCCTGACGCACCTGATGCCCCGGGGGGGCTCGGGGGCTCCAAGAACATGTGTGTGCGCCACCAGGCCAGGTCAGGCGCGGTGTTTATGAGTCTAAGTGATGGGGAGGTCACATGGAAACAGCGTGTGGCGTGGAGACAGCGTTCCTGTGTCATGACCTTATTGTCATCAGTGATGCTTTACCAGCTCTTAACCTTTATCTGTATTATCAGGGTATGAATCAGACTAACCCATATGGCTCGTTTGAACTGGTCTGGCACTGATAATTTGCATCTGCAGTTATTTAAAGACGTTTTTGTTTTTTTTGATACAGGACTTAATTTATTGGCTATACTTCGTCTAATGAGAAAGTGTGATGTGATGGAAGTCAGCTTTGTGGTTCCTTTCCGTATTGCAGTGATCTGGATAAGCTGTGCTGAGTGACAGATCATCCAAGGATGCCAATCTAAAGGCATCGTATAGCACGCGTGCGTAATGTTTCACCATGGATGGAAAGATCAATACTTAAGTGCTAGATTACAAGGCTCTGCAAACATTTAGATCTGACAGACAGAAGAGACTTTGTTAGTTTGAGAAGTTGAACCCCTGTGTCAGAACTCCTCGAGGGTCGTGACAATGGTTTCCTGTAATTCAGAACGGACCCCTTAAAATGGCTTTTGAAGTAAGAATGGGAGAAATGAGCAAGTCAATCATGGCTATATTGGTGATGCCAGCGACCCACATGGGGTTTAAAATCACGCCTCACTTCATAGACATTTGGTCTTGACTCACGATGGTCTTTATTTCTTTATTAAGTTGTTCTTTGATATGCATTGTACAAATGGTTATCATTTAATGTAATGAAAAGTGTGATTTTTTCCATGACAGCACTACAAGAAAATTAATCATGTTTTCAAAATAGTTCACATCTCTGCGGAGGGCACTACAAGCTGTCTTCTCTTCCCGAGTGTAGTTTGCATGTCTCCCTAGACTACACGGTTAGCCTCTCCACTATTGTTTTAGGGAAGCTCTTGAGAGTTTGTTTTAGAGCCAGAAGTTCCAGCCCTTCTTTAGAACACTAGGCTGAGAGATGAGGCAATGCGGGCATGCTCCATAATGGAACAAAGCCTCACAACAACTATGACATCATTGCAGTTGGAGGTCAAGGCGTGGGCGTGGCTGTGTGTTTTCTTACATTCATCTGCAAATATGTATTTTTATACTGGAGTTGTTTTTTTTTTTTTTTTTGTAATTTATGGTGTTATCCCCTGAGGTGGACTCTGAGAAGTTAACTGAACTCTTGGATTTTAGACGTAGCAAGCACCCAGAGACAACTGCACAAACATGCGATTTATGTACTACAGCAAGTGATGCCTGTGACTGCATCATTTTAAATCTGTGTCGTGTAGTTCATAAATCACAGATGCTATTGTAGTGGTGCTAACCTAATAATGATATCTGCATAACGGTGGAAGGTGTGCAGTGTAGCGTTGTTAAATGGGTCGTAAAGACCATTTGACACAGGATTTTACTCAGATCCCACTGGCTGGTGAAGTTAACTTTGAAGTTTATTCTGGTCATTATCGACTGTACAGCATGTTCTTGATGTGAAGTTTCCACGCTGTCCCACTGTTGGGCGTGTGGTCAGATTCCAGATGGTTGTTGGGTCACACCCCCTTGGGAATCATTCCACTGATGTTAAAATGGTCAGTATTAAAATGCGTGCTTTGGGGGTGAGGGCACTGTAATACAGCCTTCAAGGCTCAGAAATGGGGATAAACTCCGCCCCTGTGTCCCACTCGGCCTGGATGTGGGCCTCCTTTACTTTATGGGACCGGCAGACCATCTTGTGCCAGCTTTTGCACTCCACTGCTCTGTACCAACTGTGCTGAGCATGTGCCCTGACCAGGTCAGAGTGCCTAAATCCCACACAGATGGGCCCTGGGCTGACCTGGACGCATCTCTCTGGTCACCCCCCCCCCCCCCCCCCCACCAGCTCCACCCCCAATATCCCCCACCACCCCCCCACCCCCCTGCCGCTGCTCGTTGCGGTTTCCCTGTTTGATTGACAGGTCCAGAATGTGAGGAGAAACACGTTTAGCCCCCGGGCGGTGGAATATGAGTACTCCCCCGGGGCCCGTGCAGTTGGGTGGGCACAATGCCCCGCATTGTGAGAGAGCCGTGCTGAGCTGAAAACCTGCCGGCGACGTGAGCGGCAAGTGGCCATGGGTGTTACATCATTAAGTAATTACACAGTGGACGTGATGGGGGGTGGGGGGTGGGGGGCTCGTTCCCGGGCCTGCGGAGGGAATTTCGGTGCACAGAGACTCCTCTCAGTCCTGTTAATGAGCGGTCCCTGCAGATCGATGGTCAGTCGGGGTCCGGTTTCACCCAGAGAGAGCTGTTCATCTCTCCTTCACCTCGGGAAGGTCTGGGCCACAGACAGGCTTTCAGCACTCACGTTCTGACATCTCTTTCTCTCCCTCCCTCTCTCCCTCTCTCTCTCTCTCTCTCTCTCTCTGTTTTTCCTCTCTTCTCTCTGTCCCCCATCTTCTCCCTCTATATCTCTCAGCCTCAACCCCTCTGTTTCTCTCTGTCCCCTCCTCGTCTCTACCCCTTCCCCTCTCTCCCCTTTTTCCTGGTCTCTTTCCCTATCTCTGTCTTCTTTCTCCCCACCCCCTGTCTCTCCCTCCCCCCTCTCTCTGCCTGCCTACTGTTCTGCAGGTCAAGGGGAGCATTACCAGTGTAACACTGAGTCATTTTCCATCTTCTCATGGCGTGTTTCTTTTTTTTTTTCTTCTTCCTTTCACGGCGTGTGACTTTTATTAATAACGGGATACCTCTGCAGGCTCCTGCACCTGGCAACCCGCCTGCCTCTTTACAGGGCCGGTTTCCTGGTGTCTGCACAGAGCAGCTGGCTCCTGTATGGGGCTGCATTTCCCAGGTACGTCACAGCACACCTGGACGGCCGGGCCCCTTTTAACAAGAGGTCAACTCCAGCGGTTCAGTCCCTCCCTAAGCGTAAACATGTACACCAAACCCGCAGGGACTGAGACAGCAGTACATACTGTTTTTTCCTGGCTGCGTTCTCGGTTGCAAAAGCACTGTTCCATACCATGCCTTTCGATACAAAACGCACTCCATGTCAAGGTAATTAGGTAGGGGTATGCTGAGGAACCCTTGCAGCTTTGTTTTGGCTTCATGTGTGGCTGAATTAAGCTGTCAGCTGCCAGTCAATGGTCAATGGTTTTTTTGTTTCCAACATTATAGGCCAATTTTGTGATGTAGCTGAATTTGAGTGCCGCTTTTTGTCTCACACATCAACAAACACTGAACTCAAGAGACTATGGGGGAAACCTTTAACAGCTGTGTAGCGGGTGCTGTCCAACTTCAATCAAAGCTAGATAGCTGGATAAGCATCTGGCATTCTTAAAAACTGGCTGTACCTGTATACAGAAAACATGAACCATGAACGAGCTTTCTCTGGAACAGGCATTGCAGTATTGTCCAGGTTAAGTTTAATCCCAGAAAGCGACCCGAGTATGAGGAGCGAGGTTCTCTGTTGAGTGGTGAAATGTGTTGGAAGCTTCGGGACTGAATTATGTTGGATATTGGCTTGGATATCGTAAGGACCTCTCCAGTAGAACTGCATTGGCACTAAGTGATGTGTATATGAGAGACTGTGTGTCAAACACAGAAAAATGAGTATCAGGGAACGTGCGTTACACCCAGAAACATGTATACGAGGAACTGTGTGTGAAACACATGTGCAGTGACCCAGGGCTTGGGGAGAAACAGCCGGATCGGGCAGTAAAGATGGAATGTGTGAGAACGCAGGGAGTGAGGCATTATCCTAACTTTATGACGCCGAACTAAAAGCCGTTAAACATGAGGGAAGGCCCACGGTGCACCTTAGCAACCTTGGTCATGTGACTTATTCCCACTCCCTCTCTCTGACCCCCCCTCCACTATAAATACTTCCATTGCTAAAGATGTGCTCTCTCCACCCCTGTCTGAATTACCTCCACACATGTGTATGCATTGGCTCTGTGCCCGTCTCTTTCTTCAGCCCTGGACCTTTTTTTTTTCCTCTGTATAGTTTCTGTGGATTGTTTCAGTGTAGTAGCTGTGCTAATATCCCTCTGCTCATGGTGTGATTTGCACTTGTGCTTAATTGATCAGTGGCGATATCACTGCCTGAGAATATTCTGGCATTTTGGTCAAAAGTTTTATAAACACTGCAGTCACTTTCCTCAACATCCAGTGTACCCTGGGTGGGAAATTCAAGCTAATGCACATGGCTGCTCTCTGAACTCCCGTAACTATGAGGCATAAGCCTCTAACCTGATTTGCAAGGATGGGTATGATTTATCCACTTTGATAAAAATGGCAGAGCGATTCAATCTCTGCAAATCTCTGCAATTTCTGTCTGTTTTCCCCCCCATCTGAAAGCTCAATACAGTAATTCAACTAATTTGTCGTGAGCACCAGGAACACAGACTTCCGCAAGAATCATGTGAGATTGTGTGAAGAGGCATTTCAGTGACTTAAGCAGTGTAAATTAGGCTGCAAATATTGCTCTTTTCACTGTTTTTTTTTTCTTTGAATCTTTGAAATGATTCAGAATGGGATACATTTTTCCTAATATAGCTAAGCACATATTTTATCATTGTAATATTGTAATGTTCTTTTCTGTGAAAGAAATCAAATGTCAGTTGATGTAGTAGCTCTGTGCTTGTGTGTACAGTAGTTATCATCTGAAATGAAATGGGGGCCAATGGGTTAAAGCCAGATCAATCACACTTGTGTAGCAACATTTCTCCTGCAGTGGCTTCTCCCAGATCCTGTCAGCTCAGATGCTTTTCTCTATAGTTCGTTCTCTCTCTCTCTCTCTCTCCCTCACTGGGTCTCGCCGATTAACTCTGTGGACAGCACTGAAATGACACCAGCAGCACCCCAAGGACTCTCAAACTGACAGCCTGACAGGCTCCCAGGTAGAAAGGCGCACCGGGGGTTAGCTGTGAGATTAATCTGCTGTCAGGAGTGATGCACAACACCGGCCAGCTCACACAACACAGGGAAACTCTGCTGTTATTACTCAAGACATCAGCGGGGAGGAAGCGCGCCTGACCGAGGCGTTAGCGTTAGCAGGGAGATGCTCTGTAGCAGAACAGACGAGCTGCTCTCTCTATGTCCCAACCTCAAAGACGCCTCTCCCTCCGCTCCTTCCTCTGAGCCTGCAGTCTTACAGCAGTGGGAACGTGGGGATACAGAGACTTTATTAGCAAGAGTGGTTTTGTCTGCTGCACTTCAGAAAGAATTTCCCAGGAGCCGGTCCCGCTAAACCTCTGCAGCTGTCAGCTGAGTTTACGGCCTTCCACAGCATTCTTTGAGAGAAGCGCTGGGGACTTTTGTGCAGCTTTCTAAAAGTTCAGGGTTGCTTTGGTTAATTTCACAAATTATAGCTTTACTTCATGACACGCTAGCTGTGCATTGCTAGAGAAGAATCCACTTGAATCTGCTCAGATCCCGGTAAAGCTTTTAACAGGTGTTCCATTCCACAGGGGCTGTTACAGCCGCATAGCAAAACAAATGAGGGGAAGAAATTTCATTAAAAAGCTGGTGATGGATAAATTGTAGGGGATGAACGGGAAATGGCAGTTTCTTTGAGTGGATATTCTACCATATTATTTACCTGTAAAGCACACCTGAAGATATGCGCCAATTTACAAAGAATTTTCAGGGTAAAAGTCAGTGTTGCAGGGTAAACTCCATGGACAGGAATGCTTTAAACAAACAGATTAACTGGACTCAGTGGAATTTTTCTTTTGGAACTGAAGGATCGTGTGATGTGATTTATCACATTCTCTCTTCCCCAAATGAAATTTTTGTCTCCCCTGAAGAGAAATCACAGCAGAGGTAACTTTGGCAGTTTGAAGCTGATTTATGCATTTTTCAGGTAGCTGTGTTGACTGAAAATAGATAGCAAGGTTTTAATTTTTATTTTGTCCATATGTTCACTCATGTTTGACTGTGACACATCCACACCACTGTCTAAGTGGAGGCTTTGTTGAGTTTGCAGAGCTGGACTTACGCTCGGGGAAATCAGTGACCCCTGTGTCTCAGTTTGACTTAAAGTCCTCAAACAGGATATTTATTTGACAGCAACCTGTTGAAATTCTACATCCGGCAGATCGAGGGGATTTTTGCAGTCCTTTTAATGTGACAGCCCCTCACCAGGAAGGCGGGAACATTCTGAAAACAATTTCCGAGTTTCCGCACGGGTTTGCCCCCCAACCAGGTGTGAGGCGCACCTAGGCAAAGGTCCCGCTGAAAGACCCTCTCCCTTCCCGCCTCGGGCTCTCGGCCGAGGAACACAAGATGTGTTTTGTTCAGTGTGTTTTTGCAGTTCAGGTCTGCTGCCATTAATGTCAGACTGTAGTGCACATGCTGGGAACCAATGAGGAGGCAGGGTCCACATCACTGTGGGCGACCAGCACACAGATCCACACACAGATTGGTTACCTCTCTGTGGGAGCAGGGGCCAGGGGTCGCTCATCTCGGCACAGCGGCATCAGCACTCAGCAGAGAGGATCATGGGTAATCTATGGTGTTTCCCCAATAAGGGGCATTTTTCGTTTTTAGTGCATTACATTTGAGACATAAACGTGGGCTCTGACTTTAAATGGGACAAAGCAGGACCTCGCCTCGAAAAGCATGGCCTAAGGTCTTTTGTTTGGTGGCTCTATGTGAAAATGGCCATTGTGCTCACAAACAATATATTTTTCCAGTGTTTGGCGTATAGTTGTCAACCCCCAGCCCCTCTTTGTTGGACCGCTGTGCCTGGAACATTGTGGCCGTTTCCAGGGCAGGTTAAAGAATGGACTGAGTGCAGCTCAGTCTGATGTCATCTTTCCTGTCTGCTGCACAAGCCCCTGGGGCACTGATAGAGACTGCAGGGCTGCTGGACCAGACACACGGCCAGGATGCTGCATTTACTCTTTACGCAGGCGCCCCCACACACACACACACACACTCGTGCGCACACATACAGACACACAAGCACAAACACACTCAAATGTACACACACACACACTCACACGTGCATGTACACACACATGTGCATACACATGTACACATGCACTCACATGTACGAGCACGCACGCACACACACACACACACACACACACACACACTCACACACACACACACACACACACACACTCACACTCACTCAGACACAGGCACTCATGGGTCTGTGTGATTGCTCTCTCTAACATCCGCTTAACTTTCCTTCCATCTCATCCACTCTGTAACTAGAGGCAGTGATGTAATTAAGCTTTCTGCACTGTCTGAAATGGGCTGAACTGTAGACCACAGTTGGAAATCTGCCCAACCAGCTCATCATATAAAGACTTAATCAGACACAAGACAAAACAGTGACTGGTCAGCACTGACAAGGCCATCGATCACCAACATCTGACAGACAGAGACTGGTCAGTCTGGAATGTTGTGATATGTCTTTCATGGTAAGCTCAACTCTGATTGGACAGCAAGTCGCTGCAGTGGCCAATGACACGCTTGCTGTTCTGCTTCGTTTCTGGGCAGTGCCTTTCATCAGTAATGCAAGAAAGAGGTGTGTAAGAGCGGTGTTGTGTCTGTGTCCAGCTCCACAGTGAATAAAATGTCACAGTTTCCTTGAGGAAGTGCGCACAGCCCTCCGCATAACTGTGGTTGGTTTGTTCCAGCATCATGGCAGCATGTCACCAAAGTTAAATGGCCTTTAAAAAAGTTATTATTTTTGGCCAGGATAGGCAGGGCTATTGACATTGCTCTTATTTTCCTTCCACTGCTCTCCTGGTGAATTAACGAGGACATTAATGAAACGAGAGGCTAAGAATGAGCACTGAAAAGAGTGACCTTTTCACAGTCTGTGTGCATCCAACCACACGCATCATTTAAGAGATTTAATTAAAAAAATAAAGGATTGTAGAAAAAAATAGTATGTGGAATTATTGATGTATTTCAGCTTTACTTTCTCTGTCTTGAAGCGCATTCTGATGCAGTGATAGCTGTGTGTTCTAAGCCGTATCCAGAATATTAGTTCAGATGTTCCTAGCACGGAGGGATGACATCTTTTCTCAAATGCTAATGTCTCGTGGAAGCTGCTGTTAATTACCTTTCAGGGATTAGCGTGCCAAAATGACCTCAGCTTGCAGATCGGCCAAAGTTATGCAAAACAAAAGGAGTGAATACTGCAGAATGTCAATAGTAAGGCCGAAGTCTGCAACAACATGACTGTTTTATTTCCAGCAGAATCTGTCATTTCAACAGCATTCGTGTCCTGGATTTACCACCTCTTCAAAGAGTGATCACATCCCCAGACTATCTTGTAGTCATGCAGGCCAGCAAACTTCACTTAACAGAAGATCACTGTGTCTGTGTCCATTATCTTCGCAGTGCTTTGAACAGCCTCAGGGAGCAGAAATGTGCATCTTATCATGCAAGGTGCCGTCTACACTCTCAGCCCCTTCGTCAAACTCTTAAAGTCCCAAGGACTGGGACCCTAGCTAGTCAGAAGTCCTTTACACTTCTAGGAAATCTCCTCTTAAAAGCAGTTTGGAGCTGGACTGACCCTATGTTCACCATTCAAACTTGGGACTTCCCTCCACCGGTATGCCAGCCCTGTGCTGGCATGGGTACGTTTCTCACTGCATTGACTGCCTCTTTAATGTCACACATCGCCGTGTCTCCAGATACCTCTGACACGTACGCATTAGATAGAGAGAAACAGCTGGCGCTCCGCCGTGTGTTTGAAAGAGACCTGGAGCGCTTTCCCTGGAAAGCAACATCCTCAGGATAGGTTTTGTTGAACATGCCAGGCGTTTGCAAATCAGAGCTGAATGGCTCATTTTCTCGGTGTGCACTTTCGTCCAGCTCGAATGCTTATTAAGTTTTGTTTTTATGCTTTCCAAATAGCATAAAAAAAATTTCAAGCCCCAAGAAAGTTATACGTGATAAATTGCAAGTGTGTAAACAGTCGGCCCCAGGGATCCCAACTGGCTGAAGCACTATCCAATCAGAGGCCGGAATGGATCTTGTCGCCAGGTCTTGACCGCACCTCTGAAGAGGCAGTCCTAACAGGGAACCCCCAAGGTAGCCAACAGTGTGAAAACGGCTAGGTTTGGGCTCGTAGAGGCATTGCAGTGACTCCCAAACCAACCTGCTTTCCCCTGAATGTTTGTTTGTTGTTGCTTTTGAGCTGGATAGCTAGGAAGGAAACGAAAACCCGAAAGCCACAGCAATTAACATCTGGAGCCAAATATCTGACAGTAATTTCCACTAATGAACCCTTAATGCATATGCGTGCCTTCACTAAACGCCCCCTATTCCGCAGTAGTCAGCAGGTCGTCAGTCATTTTGATTTTAATAGATTTCCTGCTTAACGAGTGTTTCCAAGCTACAGCAGCTGACCCAAAACGCGTTCTGGCCCTTGGTGTCGTTTTTGGTCGACCACAGCCCCGTCTGGTTTAAGTCTGCCTGTTTTGTATGACCAAGAAGCGGTGAAATCTCAGAAGAGAGTGACCTTTTCCACTGGAGTGGATTGAGATGGCCATCTTTGTCTGGGGACATCACCAGGACAGGAGCATGGCTGTGTTCATTGAGCGAAGGAGTTTCAGCTGTGACGTGTGAAAGGGCAGATGTCACCAAAGGTTAATTTCGCTCGTTGAAGGGAAGAAAAAAAAAAAAACAGCACATTGAGAGTAATGATGACCCAGGAGATTGTAAGGCTTTCATAGTCTGACCCCTGTTAGTCCCGGGTTCAGGTCTGGTCCGTTGAGCAGTCGGTTTAGCTGACGCTGCTCCTCCTCAGTTCATTGGCTGTACTCTGCAGTGCAAGACGCAGCTCCGCCCTGGTCACGGAGACAGGAGCGTACGTGTGTGTTCGCTGCGCCCCCAGTCCTGTCCAGACTGCTGCTTTCTTGGGCCGTTTGACCTCGAATAAACATGACATCTCTGGAATAACACTTTGGGTCTCGGGGCCCCCTCGGCCTTCGGTGGGCTCATCTTGAGAGCTGTCCCGTTTGCTTGGCGAGACCGGCGTCTGGACCAGCTTGCGTCCAGCGCTGACAGAAAGAGTTACAATGGCGACGGTCTCCGGGGAAGCTCGGATGTTGAGGGATTCTCATTCAGGCAGACCCTCAGGTCTCTCCTCGGACTCTCAGTCCCCAGGCTCTCTGGGAATCTGGCATTTTATTTGAACTCGGGCATTGTCCTCCTTTTTTTTTGTATTTATTCGTCTTCCAAACTGCAACTGAGATGGGCCTCTGAGCTGGGAAAGGACAGGGTTATTACCATTCTGGTATTGCACAGACCCGAATGATTTCAGCACAGACAGGACCCTTTATTAGTGTACTGGTCTGAAGTCTGTTTGTTCTTTAAGTCTGTTGTTCAGGGTGAAATTCCTCCGCGTTAAAGAGATTCACGAGAAAGTGACGGGGCTGTGTTTTCGCCCTGTTCTGTGAGTCCTCCCCACTTTAATTTCGCGAGATGCGGGAGTCGCAGATTCGCTGCGTGTCATTGAAATGCCGGCAATTTCCCGGCTGAAAGGAGCAGTTTATCAAGGCCGCTGTGTCTCAACGAGGAAAACAGGAGGCCGGTACGGCATCTTGGAAAGAGTCTGCTTGGAAAAGGAAGCAACTGTTGACCCTGTGACCTTTCCCCTCTTGATTTTATTTCCACATGGAGACCTTGACAGGATCTCCACACTCTGGGAATCCAGACAGGTCTCCCTCTACCTTTTCCCCCATTCCCGTCAACTCTCTGAACCCGTAATGATGTAAATCTGCCCTCTTCAGAACTCTGGCTGCTCTTTCTTTTTTGGGTTAATGAGGGCTGTGGTTGGCTTGTCATCGATCCCTGTTTGGGGAGCTGTAGTGGATATATCCCCGAGTGCCGTGCACTCTGCCAATCCTCAGAACTCACACTGGGCAATGCACTCAGTCCCCTGAAAAGCAGTAAGCTGAAGCAGGATCACACTCATTTAGGTCAACTCCAACTCCAAACGGGGTGGGGGTCGGAGGGGGTGTTGATTGTGGTATAAAAATCAAATATTTACCTCTGTGGCCTCTCAAACTTTCCTCGAAACAGAGAGAGACCTCATTAGTTCCGGTGTTGCAGGAGATAAACGGCTCAGCATGGTTTTCTCATCCATGTCCCTGCACCGACCCGTAGAGCGTTCTTCTAGACGTTGTTCCGACGTGTACTTTTGATCTTTAATGGGCCGTGAAATTACATATTTTTGCTGTCACGAAGTCCTCAACGTCAGGTCGGATTGATGTGATTCGCACCGATTCGTTCTGAGATGGCCGTGCCACCCTAGCGGGACGGCTTCCTCCACCGCGACTCCTGTCATAATTAATCTCGTATGGAAATGAGGGTAACGGCGATGAGCAGCCAATGAGAAACAGCGGCAGGCCAGATGCAGCTCTCTCTGAGCCGGCGGATGACGCACATGGAGAGAAACCTCTAAATGTGCTGTAACGCACGCGGATACGCCACGTCTCCAGCGAAGACGGCGTTTGCGCCCGCGCGTCCTGATTAGGGCCCTGATAGAGGGTCTGCGGAGGCGGCGCTGCGTCGCGGATTGCGACGTTTGGGGGCTGCGCTTTCTTGCAACTGTAATCCGCCCCGCCACGACTGAGCCAAACGCTACGGTGGCTTCCCTCGGCGGGTCTGGAAGGCATTACCGTGACAATACGGCGTAATGGGCCTACCGCAGCTGCAGAGCCGTACCACTTCAGAGGAGGAAAGTCTCGCCTTTAATCTGAACCCAGAGATCCGCTTCCATCCCCTCAGCGCTCCAGAGGTGGCCCGGGTACAAGCACTTCTCTGATGTGGCCCAGCACGACGGTTAACCCGTCTGCAGAGCTCAAAGGGTGAATTGTTGCTGAAAGCAGGATTTTTTTTCTCTCTCTTTCTCTCTTTCCATCCCCAGCTGAATTTTTTCCACTTTCAGTGGTGACAAATTATGTGACAGCTGCTCTCGCCTGAACCCAGGTGCAATTGGACATAAAATGTAATGAAAGTTATAAATGACAGCAGTCCATTTTTTTCTCCCTGTCTTATGAAGTTGTCTTTCTCAGGATAGCTTAGTTTAAGGGCACAGTCTGATTTGGTTTCTTAATTCTGATTACTATAAAAAAGGAAGGAAAGTGAAACATTTTCAAAGCAATGTAATCAAAGCCAGTCATTTGGTATTTTTATGGAGATTAAAATTTTTCTTTTTAATAGATTGAAACCATATAAATTACTTTTTTCCTTTTGAGAATTCATACATGTTATGATTCTGCCTGTGGCCAAACTAGATTGGCAAGTAGAATTTTTTTCCTCTCTCTCCTACCACCTCTAGCATATTAGGTGGCCAGTTTTTTGTTTGTTTGTTTTTTGGACGTGGTTCACAGCTGCATTCTGATTGGGTCACAGCCCGAGACCCTCTCCTCTGAAATAATCCGTTCAATCGTCGAGCGCCCTGTCGGACACGCGACCTTCGGTGCCCTCAGAGCCCCAGAGTCCAGCTGACCTGTGAACCAGGAACGCTGGTGTGATCGCTCAAGACAGGTCTGCGGTCCCTGTCAGCGGGGCTGGTTGTGCTTCCTGTGGGACCGCATGCTGTCGGAAGCTTCCCCCGATCTCGGATCGCCGTGACCCCGCGAAACAATGGGCCACTATCAGCTGTGGAAAGAATGAAAAAGTAAAAAAGAGAAAGACCACAGCCCGGGCCAGGCTGAGTCAGGCAGAAGTGCAGACCGCAGCAGATCGGCTAGCTCCGCCACCGGCGGATTTGTGAGGAATTCTCCCGTTGTTATTGTTTCCCATGTTCTGCAAACCCAATAATGCCTTCCAGATCAGAGCGCTGCGATCGGGCAGCCCCTGTCCGGCTCCCACGCCAGAGCTCGGGTTTGGGCCTCGCAGACCCGGAGGAACCGCAGAGTGGGCTTTGCCGTTTCCCTTCCAGCGCATGAGCTAACGTGCTAAAAATTGCCCTGCCGGGTTTGGGATGGCGCTGACTCCGGCGTTATTTTCCCGGGGATCATCTCCCGTCTCGACGATGTGGTTTTATTTTCCCTGTCATGTTCAATCAGAGGTCACCCTCTGTGGGTCGCCCCGTGAATTCTCTCACACCGAGCTGTTGGAACTCGTGCAGAAGTGAACTGGATAGTCAGGTCTGAGGCTGTAACAGTGAGTGCAATAGGGGCAGACTGGACCTGAGCCACATAGCAGCACGGCCTGCTACAATGGGACTGCGAGACCCAGGAACTTACAGCACCACCGTGGCATTCAGGAGAGATTAATGAAGTCTTTGTTAAAGTGCATATCTTTGTATCGGCCTCAAAGCCACAATTTCTATTTTTATTCAAATGACAGTACAGCTAATTACCAGGTTTATAAACAATAACTGGAATGATAGTTACCCACTCTGACTGGTATCCGTTGAGCAACAGCCTTTTTTTATTTTGAGACAATATATTGGTTTTGCTTTATACAATGCAGTGATTTAAATGATTTATACTGTTATGGAACACAGGGGTGGAGCTTGGTAGACGCTTGGTATATGCCCATTGCCCATAACAGTTTCCATAGAAGCCCTAAAAATGAAAGATCATTGAATCTTTCACCAAGTTCTCTCCATCCTTAACATTTTCATTTATTCTGCTCACAGAGAGGCAGGCAAATGATCACAGAGACTCCATTCCACCTACCAGCTCATTCGGCTTTATCACCTTGACCAGGGACTGAGAAGTAGGGTCCCATGGCAGGGTTTGTGCTTGACAAACTTCTGTGTTTATCACTAATTGTGATGGATGTGGAAGCCAGTTGGGTTAGGGTTAGGGTTTGTGCTTGAAAAACGTCTGTATTTCTCACTAATTGTGACGGATTTGGAAGCAGGTTGGTCTTCCCATGCGTCATGCACATAGGCCTGCATGACTTCTGCAGGCAGCCCTTCATGGCGATGACCTGCGTCCCGCCTCTGCGCTCGATGGGGGAAGTCTGGGAAGCGCATCAGGCCCCGTCAAAAGAGGAGAAGTCAGGCCCTGAGCTGGAGGTGTCATAGTGCGGTGCTCTCTAACCGCGAGCAGATGCAGGACAGGAAGTGGGAGACATCCTCTCATCAGGCAGTCCAAGAAAAAGACATACGCTTCCTGTCAGGTCGGTGAAAAAAAATGAAACGGTTGCTGTTGTGAATATTTTTTTAAAGAACTGTACTTATCTGCGGGTAGGTGGGGGCGGGTGAGCTGCAGACCTCCGGTAGAGTAAGGAGAGCAAGGTACGAGGAAGGAGAAATGAGAGAGAAGAGAAAGAGAGTGTGTGTGTGTGAGAGAGAGAGAGAGAAAGGAGTGAGAAAGAGAGCAAAGAGATAGAAGGTAAAAGAGAGTAAGAGAGAGACGGAGTGAGACAGTGAAAGAGAGTGACAGACGGAAGAGAGAGAGTGAGAGAGAGAGAAGAAGACAGAAAAAGAGAGAGAGAGAGTGAGGAGGAAATCGCTGGTTCTAAGCATCGCCCACTCGAGTCCTGCCCAGAGGAGCTCAGCTGACCAGCGCAGAAGGCCAGAGTGGAAACTTGTCCCGTCCCGGACGGCCTGCATGAGCTCAGCGCTTGGACGCGCCTCTGGAGCCTCTTTGTGCACGGTAGCCCCTCCGCACGAACTGCTCCGGCCACTTCCTGTCTCACAGATTAGCCGCTGTGTTCTGTTCACGTAAAACGTCAAAGGAGGGGCAAAAAAGAACAAAAGGTTTCTCCGTCTCATCATTCCTGCAGTGCTCTGTCATTAAACTGCGCCTATAATAATCATAACGTAGTTGTAATATACATCACATTCTCGGCTCCTTCAGTCTTCATGCTGGAGGGATCCGCCTCCATTGTTATATAATATGTGCAGCATCCAGTATCGGTGTCTCTTCTGTTTGTAAAGGTTCGATGATAGAGAGCCTCGTTTTTTTATGAGAAGACAGGGAACCTCCTCAGTCATTAACGGGTTTCTACTGCATCCAGCAGAGGCAGGGGGTGCAGGTGTGCTGCCTCCAGCGAAGCAGCAGAGGTTGGTGATGATGATGATGGTGATGGTGATGAAGGCTACAGAGCACTGGGCTCCAGCACAGTCCCAGACGGGGTCATGACCCTGAGTGAGGTACAGCCACAGCTGCAGCTGAGCTCTGAGTCAGACATACCGTCCGCTTTCCCACATAAGAGCCCTCGTGTTTGGCTTTACTCTGGCTCCTATTTGACCAACACATGCTTCTGTCTAGAAGTTATTTTCATACGCTGCTTATTGATTGTGTAGCGTGGAACACCTGTGTATACAGCATCGATGTTATTTTCATTCTCACATGAGGAAATGATTTCTTGGGGAAATGGAAGTCTGCAAGCCTCAATATTAATTAGAGATTAATGATCAAAATGCTTTGACTGCAGTTTTTTTTTTTAAATTTGCCATGTAGAGTGACCAAACTTTGTAATGCTTAATATATACTGCAGTGATGAAAGACTAGAAATGTGAAATTTTTTCTGTTCAGATTTGGTACTGAACGTGTACAGTTTCACTCCAGGCAGGGATTTTAGGAAGCAGTTTATCCCTTGAAACAGGCCACCTTCTCTGAAAGACAGTACACTTTTAACATTAACGAGATCCTCTCTCCTCAAGGGTCTGGACTGATGCCCCTCCCGAGGAAGTCGATGTGGGAACAGAATTCTTGTCAAAATCTCAAGCATCGCATTGCATGCATCGCAGGGCCCTCAGAGTCTAACGAACTGTTTCACGGGCTTGCAGGCAGCCGAGCTGGCAGAGCGTACCTGTCCGGAACAATGGGCCGCCTGTTGATTGAGTGCACAAATGAGTGAATTCTGTTTATGGAGACCGGGGGCTCCAAAGCCAGCCGAGAGCCAGACAGGGCCTGGGCTCCAAGATGGATGTCTCTCGGACTCCCCGTGATATTTTTAAAGCAGCAATTACATTTTAAAACCCGCCAATGAAAGGCATTCTTGTTCTGCACTAGGCAGAATGTTAGGCAATGTTTGTCTGCTCTCACACCTGACTACAGCTGGGTTTCTGTGATTATATTTTACTGAATTCGCGAAGACAGAATTGCTGTAGAATGCAAGGCTCTGAGACGCACCACCATCCCAGACAGGAGCTCAAAAGAACGATAATGAAAATCTCTCTTCCTGTATCATGTCTCCAGACATCTACACTATCTCCTGGAAAAAAAACTTTGTGGAATATGCTTGCGTGTTCATGTTTTATGTTCATTCTGTGAATCCGAGGTGCCTTAAACACCCGTCTCTGTAATATTACGCAATCTCGCTCATGATTTATTGTACCGGATGGGACAGAGAAGGAAAGGCACATAGAGTTACATAACGTGTGTCAGTCATGCCTTCCGTGAAACGGGAGTCGGTGTTTAGTCTGCCGACTCATGTGTCAACTCTTTCCACTGACTCTCCGCTGTCCTCGGACGACCCCGTCCGCATGGCATGGAGGAGTCAGACAGACGTACAGACAGCGGCTCAGTGGCAGTCCGCTTCTCGTGGCTGTGCTAACATAGGTGCAACGCCCCTGGATCCGAATGCTGCTTCTTTTTCCCCTCTTCTTTCTTTTCAGCTGTCATTGGGACGTAATTCCAGTAACAACACTAGTTGTTGTTTTTCAGTATTTTCAAGTCTTTCAGTGTTACAGAAATAATGAGAAGCAGTTTTGCCTCGTTTTTTTTTCTTCATCACGCTCATGTGTTGAGTGACGGATTAGCTGTCCAGAGTGGTCTAATGGTGACGTATTGCAGTTTAATATCCCTCACCCCACGCTCAAGGAAAACTGCAGACCTGACAGGAAACAGGAAGCAGAACCTGACAGCAAACGGAGACCTGGGGGAACAGCCCCTGGCAATGTCAGAGAGAACCACGTCAAACCTTACTCGTGCTGCAAGATCCCGATAAAGTGAATTCATTCATCTGTCATAAGTTGGTTTGGAGGATTTCACCAAGTTTACTAAACTAAATTGATCTGTTTAGTGAACCCATTAATATCCTCTCTCTCAGAGGGTGAGTTTCTTGGACTGGAATGATTCTGTGAAGGTGCAGTGAGAAATTCCTCTGGGTTCTCCTCTAAGGAAACCCCTCTGTGATGCTTACACAGCATGTCTTTTAAATAACGTGAATGTGTCATTTAAATTCATCTTTTTCTGGAGACCAAACTCATTAGAGAGTAAAAGGCAGGTAAGGCAGTCAGGAACACCTCTCTAAACGCTTCAGACATCACCCCGGGAAGCCGTGCCATGCTGCTGATTCAGGATGGTACACTCAAACTGCGACCCTCTTTAGGGAATCAGGTCTACTGGATCCTTGTGCGGTCACTTAATAAGCCTTCCACAGATCCTCTGAGGGACTCTCTCCGCTTGTCATGCGGAAAACATTTCCATGGAAAAGCCATCTCCGCACAGACGGTCACCATTAGCCACCACTGGTCACATAGCAGTTACGGCTCGTTCTGATGATGTCACGCTGCTGGAATGCTCACCGACGGAAGATTTACAAGCGAAAACAATAATCCCAAGGTTGTCCTCTCTTTTTTTCCCCCCACAGCAAACATCTTTTTATCGCAAAGCGTTTGTTTGTTTGTTAGCATAAAACAAGAAAATGTTTAGCTGTCAGAAGGATTTGGACCTTTAATTAGAAGCATACACACATGCAACCACACACCCAAAGCGACACCCCGTGCCTGACCCGCCTTGTAGCGGTACCAACATCCAAACCAGACACTGGCAGCAGCGAGGGTGAACACCCAATAAACCATGGCTGACATGCAGTAATACAGCATGCCTCTGAAAGGAGCTTGCAAAGAACCGCACTTATGTGAGTAATATTGCAGCATATTTGTTACCGCTCTAACCTGGCCCAGGAGTATTTGCTGTTTATAATACACACACAGGATAATATTAATGAACAAGCCATCTGTACTTCAGATTGCCTCTTCTGAATTCTTGACACTCTGAAGTCAGTTTTTTTTTTTTTTATTTTTTTTGAAAGAGAGGACTCTTTCTTTACCTCTTTCGTTAAATCTTTCCATGATCGACTAGCTGGAGGGACTGAGTGCAAGTAATAATAGGTCAAAGAAATAATAGGATTTAACTCATTTTTAATGAGGACAAATAAAAAAATCTTCCTCGATTCTCTTTAGTTTTTAATTTTTAGCTGAAAGCAGTTTTACAGGCAGCAAGAGCCAAACATGGCTTTTCTGTTCCGAATATTTCTCATCATCCAAAAGAGTCCAAACCCAAAGTATTCGTTCATTAACCTACATTTTCCATTAAGAAGAAAGTCACATGCACTGAAAAAGTTTTAATTTTTCTAGTTTACTCGCCTGTGATGTGCAGTGATGTCTGGACCTTGTACTTAATACCTCAATAATGAGCAGGCAGTAGGGAGTTTTTAAGTGTAAAATACTTTGATGTGTAGGTCATGATTTATGGCCATGCAGTGTCAAAATGTATGAGTGAGATTTTCCTAACTCTGACAAATGGCTTTTTTTTTAGCGGTGCGATATGGTGAGTGTATGGTAGAACTGATGAATGTCTGCAGCTTGAAGGCTAAATTGGTTCAGCATGTGTCCAGCCTCACTGTCGATGTGAGGCAGGCCAGTTGCGTCTGGGCCGGTTTAGGGCAGGAGCATTGCCGCAGCTCAGATTGATAAAACGGTGAAAACGACCACCTTCCTCTCTCTCTCACGGCCTCTCAGGAAATAGCTCGTTGCAGTCATTGTTTCCTCGTGACCCCAGCATCTGTGGCCCGAGCCTAATTTACGTCTCATTTCCACTAGCTCGTGTCCAGGTGTGCTTGAATATGGCCATTAAGGCCGTTTGTACTTACAGACAGCTGTAGGTAAAGGAGTACTGAAACAGGTAGCTCCTAGCGTGGTTGATTACCTAGTACTCAGTGTGGACTTGTGGAGGAAGTAGCCTAGCACATTCATTCATTCATTCATTATTTTTGCTCCTTGAGGCGCATAAGGCATCCACGATTGTCCTCCAACTCTGCTTGTCTTTTGTGGCTGTTTGTGACTCTCCCCACCACAGATTCATTTCTTTCAGTTCCTGCTTAATGTTCCTCCACCAGGTGGCCTTGGGGCGCCCTCTTCTTCTTTTACCAGGTGGAGTCCATTTTAAAGCTATCTTGGATATGTGATCTGGTTGCCGTCCCAGAACATGACCAAGACATCTTAGGTGGTGGCGTTTGACCTCTTGAAGCACACTGTTATTATTATTATTGGCATTTAGCAGATGCTCTTATCCAGAGTGACTTACATTGCTTACAGTTTTTTTTTTACAATATTATGCATTTATACAGCTGGATATTTACTGAGGCAACTGTGGGTTGCCTCTGTGGGTACAGCAGCAGTGCCCCTGCGGGGAATCGAACCGGCAACCTTTCAGCTACAAGTCCTGCTCCTGAACAATTATGCTACACTGCCGCCCACTAAGTCATTTTGTCTTTTCATTGGAGATTTTGTTAGGCCAATAGATTCTGCAGATCTTCCTTAGGTTCCTTAGCTATCGTGGAAAGCCTCAATCTTACCAATGTCACACTTGGCCACTCGCTGGCACTCAGAATCATACAGCAGAACCGGCTTTACTAAAAGTTTGTACAGGCGGATCTTGGTTCTTATGCTGTATTGGTTTGATTTCCAGATGTCATGTAGTTATGCAAATGTAGAGCGTGCCTTTACAAATCTTCCAAGCCCGGCATTTGCGCATTCATTATTGTATTTTACACATGTGTTTAAGGGAACATATTTTTTTAGCTCAATCAATATTTTGAAAATATGTAAATTATTACCATTTTGGTACAGGTCATTATATTTCTTCTTTCGGTTAATATGTTTTAAATGTATTTGCAATATATTCTTGGGCTGAACAACATATTTCCTAATATATTACACTATATTTCATTTTCATTTGGGTGTTCAAGCAGGTATACAAAGCTATTACAGACACTGACAATACAACCCAAGTAAGGAGCGCTTGGTTGGTTCTCTTTGTAGGTGTGAAGCCAGCTTTAAAGCATCTGCCCCCTGCAACACCTGCCTGGGGCCTGCAGCTGGAATCCTCTCTTATTACCCACTATATAATTGGAGGTTTCAGCACTGTACTATTTACTCAGAAAAAAGTCTTAATTTTGTAGATGTGAAACCAACCCCACAGTACCTCAAAACACATGCGTTTGCAGTTTCATCGCAGCACGAAAATCTGAACTTGCGAAGATTTATTAAAACTGCCCTTGAAAAAAAAAAGAATTTTCCAGAGGAATGCGCTGTTATCGCCAGGATCGCTGCCAGCGTGTGAAATCGGAGCAGGGTGTGAGGGGCTCAGGTCGTGAAACGCATAACCCCGCTGATCCGTTCCCTTATTGTTAAAAGGCCCGCTGATCGTGAGGGGTGAGGGAGGGCTGGGAAGGTGGTTGTCCGGTGGGACCTCTGCAGAAGGGGAGAAAACCCTCGAGGAATGTGGGCCGGCACCTCCCATCCCCGGACTGTCCCGGAGTCGAGTTCCTCCCGAGACCCGCGTCTCCGAGTACCGGCTGGCTTAATTTAGATGAAAAGGAGCAACACCGACCTTTCGTCACGTCCCTGCCCTCGTGGGCCGCCCAGGAACCCCCCGACCCCCCACCCCCCGCACCGGCATACGCCCCGTGTCATTTCATCCCCTTTTCCACGCGCTCCTCGGGTAACACACACGCCCCACTGAGCAGCTGATGGTCATCAATCAGCAAAGGCAACATGGCTCTCTTTAATAGAGATGCCTCTTGCTCTCTCCCTCCCTTTGAGTTGGCGTGTTGGGCTGCCAGCTCGAAACACCAGACATTCCCGTACTTTTGCACCAAGTTATCTGGGTTTCTGGCCGCGTGTAAAAACATGTGCATTGTTGGGAATACCGACAACAATAAACAGTTGTTCTCTGGTCTTTGCACAGCCTGCTGGGACTAGATGAAAAAGCTCTTTTTTTTGGGGAGGGGGGGATTGTTTTCTGCATGATGTATCTTTCGACATGGAAAAAGCGAGTAAAGCTCTCCCTCTGTATCCTGATGTGGCGATTCAGCGCAGCTGTTTTCTTTTACGGAACAGATACTTCAGATGAAAACATGACTACAGGGATTCTGCCTCCAGTTCAGGGCTCGGCCTCTGGCTTCGGCCTGCCCTGAGAACCGCAGCGGCCAGCTACGGGGGGGAAACTATTAGGGTGAGAAAAGCAAAGGTTGTCTTGGTTTATTCTCGGCCTTTGACCTTGCCCATTTAGCGAAGGTTGTGTCATGACTCTTAAAAACTTTGCCCCGCCCCGCCCCACCCCACTACCGTCGCACTCCCACTGCAGTTATTTTTGTGAATGTCCAATTCAGGATCAGCCCGAGTGCCCTGTTCACAGTATGAGAGGAGAGATGTTTACAGCATAGAATCCCAGAGATTTTTTTTTTAAGAGAGCTTGTTAATAAATCTTTAATAGACCTCTGGATCCGTCTCTATGAAACAGGGATACTGTATGTTTGACGGCGTTAAACAGCTCCTTTCCTGACTGCGCAAGCGAACATTTCCCTGCTGTCCAGCCGTACATGGCCATATCTTGGAGCAGTGGGTCAGGACTCTTTTCTGACCCAAAGACGCAGCTGTCGTAGGGAGTATCTGAGAGTCTGCAGGGAGCGACCTTACAGCAGGGTGCTAGCTCCCTGGTGCCACGGTGTCCCCCAAAAAGCAGGGGACACTTGCTTCCTCTCCATTTAGGAACCGAGGAACTGCTTTGATTTTTTCCCTGTGGGTTGAGCCGCAGCTTTTGCACTCGTTGATAGTAGTGCTTCTTGCAGGAGTCAGGTTGCCTTTGAAAAGGACCGTTTTTGCAGACTAAAACAATTACAGGCCAATTCTAAATATATGAGCGCTGTATTCCGGGCAGCTCAAACCAACAAGTCTGTAAATGTCCATCACGTCAGGGCTCAGCACAGCTGGTTTAGGGACGGACGCGCGACTGTCAGCGTGGCCCACAGATCCCAGCAAAATGCGGCCATCCCACAATGCCCTCTGTGGAGGTGCACCACGGGGGGGGGAACGGCTGTTCTGGAAATGCCCCCCTCAAAACCAGAGTGAGCTGGCAGGGAGATGACCCCCCAGCAGGGCCGGCTCACAAAACCCAATCACGTGCTAACCGAAAATAAATAAATAAATAAATGGTTCCAGCTAAATAGAAATGAGAACAAGATGTGTAATTATTGAATCGGCTCCTCTGTCCAAATCAAGCAGGATGGCTTATTTTTGCACCGGGCTCCTTGTTTGCTCCAAGTTTTCAAAGCACTTCCATCAAGCCCCTGGCTTACATTTAGAGCTGAAAGACTTCAAAGTATTAGGTAGAATACCATGTTTGAGGGTCAGTGTGATTGAGGATAAGCAAAAAAATAAAAAAGAAAATTATAGAAACTGCAACTCTGCAAGATTTTTTTTTCCCATGCACTAGTTTCTTGTGTCATTGGTATCTCTCTCAAGCTATGGTTGCCTTTCAGCTTTTGTTTTCATTTCAGTCAAAGTATAGAATTTTAATATTTTTTATCACACAAAGTACATACTTTATAAGTTTGTGTATATCCGATGTGTTCTAAACTGCCTCTTATGGTAACATCACCATCACAGTTTTGGAAATCAGAAACTGTTTCTCCAAAATGAAACAATGAAAATCAGCATACACATTCACATGTAGTGAAATGTATCGGCTTTAACCACATTTCCACTCCTTCAGCAATCACTACCCCAATAACGGCTGTTTTTTCCTGAAATCTTAGAGTTACCATTGGTGTTGCAGGAGTCATACAAAGTTAACACAAGCACTTGTCAGAGTTTCTCCAGTGTCTCTACCGTGGGTGTCTCAGGACTCCATTGAGATGTGACGGCGTTTGATGGGTGACAGGAATGAAGCTCCCTGGGTCACAGGGGTCACCCAGAATGTGTAGGTCAGGCTCAGCCCTCTTTTGTTCGGGGATCGACCGTGTAGTGTGCAAGAGGGCTGGGAAGCTGGGGGTTCCGCTGTAACTCCTCTCGTTCTGGTCAAGTGAAGGTGAATGCTGTGGGGTGTTAGTCACCAAGCAGGTGGTCATCAGACCTGCCCAGGCCACACCAAAGCAGGCCCCAATGGGAGTCCATCAGGGTCGACAGTCCCTGCTCCGTGTTCGGCTCCAGATTTATTGGCGGTTGGAGGGGTTATGGGGGCATCTATAAAAAGGCCTTGTAAACTCTGACCCACTGTAGGGTGCATCTTACAAAGAGCATGTTTCTGGGAATGGTGTTTAAATTTGAGTTTTTATTAGCTTGTGAATGTTTGAGGATATGAACTTCATAAGACTTCATTAAGGGCTAAGAGCCAAGCAGGTTATGGCTGAGGAATGTCCACTTGTCCTGTGTAAACAGGGAGGTGTGTGTGTGTGTGTGTGTGTGCGCGCACGCATGTGTGTGTGTGTGCGCACGTGTGTGTGTGCTTTTATGTGGTGCTTCTCAATGCTTTAAACAGCATATAGCACATCTATACAGTCCTTGTATGCCTTCATTACTCATAGTGATACTGAACGATTTCAATTACCCTAGCCTGTTTATATTTCCTCTGTCTCAGGAAAACTAGCAAGATCGCTATTAGTGCTTGCGGTTTCTTACATGGTTGACCTTTTAACATCAGAAAGGGATTTGCATAAGAAAAGAAATTGAACAGGACATAGATGTCCGCTGACTCATAAGGTCATAATGCATGTGCTCAATATCTGTTGCTTCAGGGAAATTTCCTTGGGAAAAAGTTTTTGCCATGTCACAGGTCAAAGATCAGCCACAAACAGATAGTTATTTATTATGTAGGAGCAGAATAAAATAGTCATTTGAATGTGTGCTCACAGGCGATCTTTATATCATTTCAATGAAAGAAAAGTTATGAGTGGATATTCAGTGGAGTGACCAGTGGGAATGTTTATTGTGGAGCTCTGGGGCAGATAGGATTTGCATGATAGAACCACACAAGCAGGACATCAGTGTCCACTTAATAGTGACTCATAAGGTCATGTTGATATAGTACATTATTTATTGCTGGGAAAGTTGTTCCTCTCTTCACTAGAAACTTTACTTTTTGTCTTCTGCATTTCTGTGTTTCTTCTGTGTTTGAGTGCGTGTGTGTTTGTAGTTTTGAAGGTGAAGAAGAAGTGGTTAAATTCATAGCCCTGGAAAAGCGTCGGTCAGCTGCCAGGAACTCTGGGAAATACACAAATCAGGTTTTTAAACGAGGGTGATGAGAAGCCCATCTAGGAGGAACGGCCTTCGCACCTCAACCATGTGGAGCGACAGAAACAGCTGGTAGAAAGCATTCAACACCAGCCACCTGCACGCTAAAGTTTAAAAAAAAAAAAAAAAAAAACAATTTACAAGCCTGTGATTAAAGGCATCAGCAAACACAGTGTCTGGTTTGGCAGTGTGAGGGAAGCACTGGTTTGCAACCCGGTGGCCTTCAAGCTTGAAACAGCAGGTATCCAGCGCTGCATATTTGCAGTTAGCTGGGCTGTGGACTCTTGAGGCGTGTCCCAGTCCAACCCAGTGATTGAGATCCCAGCTGGGGCATTGTGGTCCGATGTTGCGGTGATTGTAGGCCTTTATGATGGTAATTCATTCGATTTGCCTTTTCTGTCCATCTGGATGCAAATGTTTTGGTCATTCTCTTTCTGCTCTCCTTCTTTACTGATTAAGGGAAAAATACCCACACATAGGTGTATAGTTCACCAAGACGTGATTTTATTAAAAGTGAGCACAGTGACCATGCACACTGGCAATTATAATGAAGTCACTGTCTTTTAGAGCTGTACTTTGAGAGTGTACGTGTATGTGCTTGTACCAAGCTCTTCATGAGCTTTGGATGTACCTCTCTCTTACTCATTGAAAGACTACTGTCTTGGTCTTTCAGTGAGTAAAAAGTCACTACAGGTGCTAGAGCTGTACTTTGAGAGTGTGTGGGTGTGTTTTCTTGCAGTGATTTTTGTCCACTTGTGCCATGCTCCTCAGGAAATTTGGAAGTGTCTCTGTTCACTGTCTCAATCCTCCAGTGAGTAAAAGTCACTACAGGCATGAAGAGGGCCAATCAGACTTCTGCCTCTTCCACTTCAGAACTGCTCTAAGTCTCCTCCCCCCTGGGGAGTGTTCCAGACGACTCCATCCAGGTGTTCCGTCCCTGTAAACGGCCCTTAAACGAGACGAACAGGCGCTGAATGCGCCCCTGCTTCAAACCCGCGCGGGGCCCGCGGCCACATCCGCCAGATGGCCCCCGTCAGCGCGAGGGAATGCTGGGAGATTTGTCAGCGTGTGGGCTGAAGGGTCAGAGCGAGTCCTGGGGTTGGTCCCAGAGAAGATGATCAGCGGGACGGGGGGGGGGGGGGGGGGGAGCGAGCCTCTCTACTCTCCTGCATACGTCATGCGCAAAAGAGCCTTTGATTTACTGTGCCTGCGACGGCTTGCTTATCGTTCCTCTGTGGATTTTTTATGAACAATATGCAAAACACAACGGCTGGCAGACGTCAGCTCTGAAAGGGTTTGTTTTCGTTTCTCTCACCCCTTTCCTATCTGACTCACTGACACTCGCTCTCCTTCTTTGACACACTTTTCAGCATTTTTGTGCTGTATTAATCCATTATGTTGTCTGGTGACCTCGCACCCCTTTTAAAGCCATTCAGCTCTTGAATTGATATAAATAAAAGCTTTTTATTCATAGCTGGAAAACTATTCTGATGAATGAAATTTAAGAATGAAGGATGGAGCAGCTGCTGATTTTCTCTATTTTCATATCGCGGGCCCGTATTTAGCTCAACGAGAGGTCCATTTGCAGGACGGTGAGGATGGCCTATTAGGAACTGGAAGTCATAAAAACAATTCCAGCATAAAGGTTATGTTGCCAGGCTCTGCGTTAATAGGTGACCGACCGCTTTCCCGAGGCAAACCAGAATTTGCGATGGGCAATTCCAAGTCATTTAAATAGTTGCTGCCCAGATCAGGTAGGCTCATTTATCAATAAGTGTCTTTTATAATATTAACAGTAATGCTAATGATATCAATGAATGAGTCACAGGTTTAAAGTCCTTTGAGCTCGTCCAAGCATTGTACAGTTAAGTTGGCATTTAACAGTTAGAGTTAGCGGCTCTTCTCAACGGCCAGGTTTATTGTGTTGAGCATGGGGCTTTTGAGTGTAGTCTTATAGGAGCTACCTTGTATAGGGTACAATATGAAACATGCCTTGGACCCAGGCACTGTATCTTCTCTAAATGCTAAAATGCTACCCAGAGTCGCCTACAAAACCTTTTCCCATGTCATTCCTCTGTGCCAGGGTGGCGGGTTTTTAAACAAATTGTCAGGGCATTTTTGTTTGACAGTCTACTGAGGTTTTTCAGACCGCACTCAGCACCATCTGAATGGCAAATCCAGAAATGAGGTTAACTCTCCAAGATAAAGACAAAGGTCCTCAGCTAACGGAACTAATCATACTCTTCGTCTGGCTTCTGAACGCTACCACGCTTGTTGAACATTGAGGTGCACAGAGGTTGTGTCCAGAGCTGAACGCACAGCTGAACGTCGGCTGGGTCCAGCAGGGTTTGGGTACTGTTCCCAGATCAGATGAGGGACAGTGGTCCTCGCTCTTCCCCCAGTTGGTCGCTGTTCCTGGATCCTTCGCTCGTACAGTATTGTTTCAGGCACACTCAGTCTGGGGTAATTGCTCACTCACTCAGTGTCTGGCACTGAAAGGTCCCAGGGTGTTGTTTCCTCTGTCGGAAGCCAAGATGTCCTATCATCACCATCTCAGCAATGTTTAAAAATACACGCCCAGCCAATAAACCACCAACTACATAAACTCCTACCACGATCGTGGCCTGGTGCCAGGAAATATACATAGCACATGTATGAATGTTTATTATTGACACACTTTAGTGTTCCACAATAATGGATAGCTGATGTTTGTTCAAAAGAACCATTGTAAATAGTGCTGGGTTTAACATCAAACCATTGTTTGTACACACAGCTATCTAGCTGGTATCTGTTTCTCCCTGTTTAAATATGACAGAGGTCCAGCAGATAAATAAATAAGCATGTTGCTAATCTGCTGGTATTCACATGTACCACATGTCCTGCTAGACCACAGTAGCTAATGGAGAAAAGCTGTCTGCCTGCATTAGTGAAGGGTGTGCAGTCAGATCCTTTGGTTTAACATGCAAGATAAATGGACTGTGATGGTGCCAGACAGCCACTGTATAGCAGTGTATATAGATATATAGATTTTGTGGGGTTTACCTCTCCCCTTATGAAGGCTCGCTTATGAACATCAGCGGTCTGCTTTCTGCCATCACCTACAAAACAGGAGAGCCATGGAGAAACAAAGCTTTTGTGATTTTTTCAGTGATGTTTCCACTGATTAGAATTATTAGAAATTGTAGTCCTTTGTAATGCATAATTATGTATAGTTACTGATAATATGATTGTTTTACGTTTACGTTAATTTAACCTCTGGTATGAGTACGATATTAGTAATACTCTGTACAACTGTGCCAAACACCCAGTCCAGTTGGGATTGCTTAGTAAATTGACTGCCATATGTTTACACTTGCCACTTTTTTACAATGTTTTTCTGTGCATCAGTTACTCACATCAGTAAAAATTTTAGCAGGAATTTGCACAGCCCAACTGTTAAACCTGATCAGTTTATTAATGTTGATTCAGTTTCACTTACATAGCCCAAAGCACGGGTTCAGTTCAGTGTGACAACAATTCATTCCTCGCGTTGAATAGCTACCTCCTAAATCCTTTGATGGAACAGTAACCTGGCTACATAAACACACCTTATCGATATTTGGGTTCTGCCAAGCTTCAAAAACAGGGAGATTCCCAGAGGCCCAGCTCATAAAGGAACAGCGGGCTGGTAAAGATTAATGACTGATCGCTGCGCCTCAGACATGGCAAACTTCATCATTCTTTATTTATTTTCGCAGCAGAAGGCTTTATCCGGGGAGAGCTGCGTATTATACATTTTTGCCATATTACTCCATCAATCTGGGTATTTATTGAAACTGTTCAGGTTAATTACCTTGTGTGCTGTAGCAATATCCCACCTGGCGGTTGTGCCTGGACTTTCCAGATTCCAGACCCACTTCCATAACCGCTACGCCTCTTTGCCGTCCCCAGTGTTTGACACTTAGTTTACAGTAACCATTAGCTGGCCCGTTTTCAGACGGCACTGATGTATTGCTTCAACAGCTCAAAGCGCGGCCCGCTGTTAGTTTGTGTTGAGACTGACACAGCAGTTAACCTTCTGCGGTCTCATTTGGTCTCGTTCAGATGATGAAATGTTGCTTTTGTGAAGCCGGTGAGCGAGTTCCACTGAGTGCCGCTCTCAGAAACTCCTCTTTCACAGCTGCGGGAGACAGCTAAGGCTTCCTTGTCACATCTCTGTTCATGAATATGTGTTAGTTCCAGTCTGTTATTTCAGACAGAGTATTCTGATGACGTCAAGGGGTGAAAAAGAAAGATACTCTATATTCGTTGATCCCAGCAGCAGGTTTCCCCAGTGAAAATGCAGCAGCAGAATCTGGTAGAAGAAACCACAGATATGTTGTTTTATTGTTTTACTCTGTAAACACACAGAAAATGTTTGAAAATCCCATCGCCTGGGTCTTTTTAAATGCCGACATGAAATCAAGACATCAAGGAAAATCCTCATCTGTTAGAATATCCTCTGTGGCACATAACAAACTGAAAGTGGTTCTGATCAAACCATCTGTCTTTGCAATTTTCACATTCTTTTCTAATCAAGTTGTGCTGTGCTTGACTTCACTCGCCTCCGCGTGGGAGCCCACTGTTCTTCGCCGGCTGGGTGTGTGTTTTTAAAGCGCTCTTCGTTTGGTTGATGTTTTCGGAGAGTTTGCACGCCATGCCAAAGCGAGTAGCTGTTTCACCTCCCCACGCGAGACCCGGGTAAGGTCACGGCGTGTGGTGTGAAGCAGCAGCCTCAAACCAACCCTGTGATTATCACAGTTTTCCCTCCCGTTCCACCTGTACGTTTTCAGGCCTGTGCAGCGAAAGACCTGTCTTACTGTTTTATCACACTTATGTGAAACGACGCTGCTGCTTACAGAAAGCATTCATACATGACACATATCAAAAGCATTTCTGTTTGACCTTTGTGTTGTGTGCGCCTGTGTCTGAACATGTCGCAATAGCTACGGCTGCATGCAGCGTGTATTGAGTTCTCTGAAAATGAGGGACAGATGCCGCTGTAGTTTAGTCTGCTGTATGGACAGGGCTACAGACTATGTTGTTTTACATTTAAGGAGCTTCTCTGTGCTGTCATCTTAAGGAGCAGTGCGAAATATTTTTCTGAGTTATTTTTTTCTGTCTTGTGTTTTTTTTCCTCCCCTGGACAGCTTTAGTTTCCTTCCAATGGAATGCAGCATCCACTCAAAATAAAAAGGGTGTATTCCTATTTCCCCAGTTTTTGACACAAAATACACAGCGTAAATAGATAGATATGCAGTGTGCCCACGTATTTGGGGTTTGTTAAATAAAAGCACCTGTGTGTTTTTGCACGCCCGCACAGTCCTGGCAGCAGTGAGGTGGCTGAGCGGTCACTCCGTGGCGGCAGCTTGCGGTAGGCAGACCAACTGTCGGCCTGAAGGTGGGGGGCGTGGCCTCGCTCGGACACACCTCGGGTTTTTCCTGCCCAGCCGCGGAGATGTGGTGACAGGGCTTGAGGGTACACCCGAGGAATGTCGTTTTAAGCGCTGAAGCGCCCGGCACGAGACGCCCCGGGTGCCAGCTCAGCTCGGGGGTATTATGGGATGTAGAGCGTCTTTGTATGCGGCTACGCTGGTGACCTGGAGCAAAAGGGAGCATGCTAAACAAATAAAAGATATGGGATGGAAAGGAAACGCTCCATATGGCGTCAGTAAGCATTGACTGAGTGGGTGACGTACAGAGACCCCTGGTCTATAACGGCATGGAAAATCTGCAGTATGTCGTTCGGATATATCCGCGTGGATGGAATTTTTCCGCAGAGGCATGATGTCCTGACTCGTCTCTCTGCCAAACATGCTGATGGTCCGTTGCGTGTATTTCAGCAGGGGAGAGGGGAGGGGGGGTTCCTTGTGAAAATTTCAGTTAAATTTGAAGTAAATGTTTTGTTAAAAGTCCACAAGTCTTCCCTCCGATGGTCTGGGTAATAGCGGGAAGCACAGCCAGATGTAAGCCTCACAAGTAGGAGGAGATCGTTTGTGTGGAGAGCTGTGAAGCTACAGCTGATAGTTGTTTGGATGTTGTTTTTGATGTTTTACCAGACCGGGCTGTAATTATTGAGCCCAGCGTTTGCTCTGGGAGTACACTTTGCGGGCGTTATTTTTCAAGCTTCAGGGAGACGAGGGCATGAAGTGATTGCATTGCTCAATGCCATAATATCTGTCCTTTTAAAAGGCAGTCCCATCGAAATGTAATGTCAAATATTCGGAGAACAATTTCCAAAACATGTGGCCGCGAGTGCTGCTTTTTATGTAGGCTATCAATCATAATGACATCTCAATAAGTAACTGAAGTGAATGGCCAACTCTCACAAATACTGGAATTTGCTATATACGGGCAGTAGGTCAAAAACATTTTTTTTTGGGCTGTTGTTCTGTTTGAGCTGCGCCAGTGATGCTGAGGGAGTCGATCGCTATGACGACACGCTAGTTTAATGCCTCGGCGTGACTCCAGTCTGATGTCAGAATGGAGAGACTGTATCACGCGCTGTTAAGTCAGAGTCGATTGCATTTTTGTATTTTAATGACCCGGCAATGGCCGTATTTCCATCACAGTGGCCATGCATGGCGGCACATGTGCGTGCCCTCAGCCTGTCGGCTCTCCAGCTCCTCTCAGCGAGTTGAACTGTCTAACTTTATGCTCATTTCTGCGCATCGACTCAGGTCAGCTCCAGCACTGCTAATGGAAAGAAAGCCTCTGCCTCGGGACTGTTAATATTCAATATTCCTCTCTGTCTCCCTCCTCTGCCGTTGCAGGGATCTACCTGTTCGACATGATCTACATCGACTCCGCCTACCCCGCCTCTGACAGCATCATCGAGACGGAGCAGAGGACCAATCAGATGAACAACCTCCTCCGGGTCATCTCCGACCTGCAGGTGTCCTGCATCTACGGTCAGTCTGTGCTGCCCTCCCGCTGGTTTCCCAAGAAAGATCTGCTTTGAAAGAAAAAAAACGCCTGACATTACAGTGTTTATTTGCTTAGCCGCCATTCTAATCCAGGGAGAATTGCACAGCTCATTATTCATTTATGCTGCTGGATTGTTATTGAAGCAGTTCATCTTAAGCACCGGGCTGTGCCCCCGCCTGGGAATTGAACATGCAACCTTGGGTTTTAGAAGTCAGTTTCCATAGCAACTACATTGCTGTAATGGTAAGTAAAAAAAATGCTACACCATGCTACCACCCGAGGAATTGAGTTGACTCTAGAATGGTGCCCTGTTTAACCTCTGGTCATCCTCGTTGCCCCCCCTGGGGTTCTGAGCACGCACCAGATTGGGGCATCTGTGTTCTGACACACCCCAGGTTAAGTCACTGCACACCGCTGTGAGAGAATCCTGTCCAACTGCAACAAGGCACAGCATCGGAAAAACCTCTGAGGCAGTAATGTTTAAGAAAATTATTTCCCATTAAATTGTTGCAATTATGCAGTTGTTATTAAAGAAAGAGTAAAAAAAAAAAGGTCTTACCGTAATTATTGTCTGTGTTGTAAAATCTAAACGAACCCCAGAGAGGTTCAGAAGGCAACGTGTTCGGTGTGGTTTGTGTAAATTGGCCGTGTTCAGGCTAATCTATTGCCTTCAGACATGAAGCAGGCCTGATGCAATCTGCTGGGATGCAGAAGTCACTCTTGACCAATCTGAGGAGATTAGTTTTTGACAGAAGAAAGGAAAAAGTAACCAAAGCACAAGCAGAAACCAATCAGGGGGAAGTTGCCATTATTGCACGGAACATTAATCAAACCTTATTGGTCGCCTGGAAGCACAGGGCCTCTCACAGGAACAGGTCAGACATTGAACAGACCCCTCCACCATTAACTCTCATTAGGAACAGGAGTTATATCGGATGCGGAGAGAGTCAGAAACAGTCCTCCGCCAAATAGGCATGGATTGAAAAACAATTATTTGTCAGAATTTATTTTTCAGAAAAATTGCTTCACAAAGCGCTGCTGCTTTGGTTCACATGTGAGAAGGGGAGAGGTTGAATGAAACAATAGCGTGTTTCCCAGTCAGTTTCCACACTTTATTCCATATGTTTACCCACACTCTAAACAAGGATAATAAACGCAAGTGTGAGAGTGTTGTTTTTTTCTGAATATAGGCCAAGTTAAAGGTAAAGGTAAAGTTGTGAATCTTGTTATGAAAATCATTTCATAACAGTAATTTCACTTGTTATGACATAGATTGGAGAAGACGATTAATGGCTTATGCATTTTCTGACAAAAGTCGCCAATGTTAAAAGTTAAAAGAAGGAACACAGTATGTCATAGTGGTAAGGAGCAGGGCTTCCAACCCAAAGGTTGCTGGTTTGATTCCCCACCGGGGCACTGATGCAGCACCCCTGGGCCAGGTACTTAATCCACAGTTTCCTCAATAAACGTCCAGCTGTATAAATGGATGAAATCCTTACCTATAAAAGTCACTCTGGATAAGAGTATCTGGTAAATGACGGTAATTCAGTGATGTAATTTAATGTTTTGACCTGCGTACAAAATTTCGGAAAGTTATAAATTCCACGGTAACGGTAATACAACATAAAGCACACAACAGCTGAAGAGGGGCCAGCATGGAGATCCACCACCTCCAGGATTCCAGCGAACCCCCGGTTCATTAAGGGGTGAATATTGCTCTCATTGAAGGTGATGCGTTAAAGTAGGCCACCCTGAAATCCCTGCAATGGAACACGGGTGGGGTGTGTATGTGGGGTGCGTATGTGGGGGGGGGGGTGCGTATGTGGGGTGCGTGGGATGTCTCTCACTGTGTTTCCTCTCTCCTCCTCTCCACAGATCACCTACTGATGCTGCCACATGTGCAGAAGTACTTGATGTCGGTACGCTACATCGAAGAACTTCAAAAGTTTGTGGAGGACGATAACTACAAGTAAGTCAACACGTCTCTCCCGCGCGCTCTTCGGGGTCGTCCCCGCGGCGATCGTATATCACCGGGTCATCGGGGTGCGGGGGCTGGGGGGGCAGGGGGGGCAGGGGGGAGGCCCCTCCGACAGAGGGCTGATTCATCACACGCCTCTAATGGCTTTTCAGTGCTTCGGCTGCAGGACTCCAAGGACAGATACAATAGCTGCCTGGAACAGGCACCGTACGTCATTTAGCGGTGTTAATGTAGCGTTGAAGTCAGACGGAAACAACACACTGGCATAGCTGTTTTGAACAGTAGCAGGAAGGTACGGTGTTTGACTTCGATGGTGCGTGCCAGACACCCATGGATCATCGCCATGGTGGGAGCTTTTTGTTTTTCTTGCTTCACATTTTTGGCAAATCTGGGCTCGATGTTTTTGGATATCCAGTATGCCACTTAAACCTCAGGTTCCTGCATTGTGAAATCGAAGGTTTTAGCGACATTTGTAAACAGTTATGTTCTTTTTTTATTTCTTGGGTCTTCTGCTGAATGATATTTTGTTTACCTATCAGGAAGATAGCAGTAAACTTCCCACAGCTTAGATGAATTGCTGCTCTGTGATTGGCGTGCTAGACTCATTACATTACATTACATGACATAACATTAAATAACATTACATTACATTACGCAACATTACATTACATTCATTTAGCAGACGCTCTTATCCAGAGCGACTTTCAGCACAAAAGAACAGAAGTTCTAGGTGAATGAGCAGCAGTGTCAGACCAGGCTAACAACACTAAGTGTGAACATAACACTATTCAAGCTCTACCACACCTTAACTTGTGCTAACCTGACTGGACAGCCTTGAAACTAAGGGAAGCCAGGTACATGCACTACAAAACAGAAATCAACAGAATCCAAAGCACATGTAAAAGACTCGCATGACAGTTGATAATGTTCAAAGGGGTCCGATCCTCAGGGCCATCCAGCGGTTTCCTCGCAGTCACAGCTGCGCCGCCGGCCCTCTCTCCAGCCACCTCCCGTCCCTGACCCCACACCGACCGGCCAATCAGAGGCCAGCCCCAGCGACCGGGTCTCCCCTGTTTACTCTCCTCGACAAAGGAGCAATTTGAGAAATTCCTCGGCCCTGTGGATGACTGGGTGGGGGATTTTCGTAATGAGCAGGCTCGCCGCTGCGAGATAAAGCAGGCCGTGCGGTATGCCTTTCCGCCGTCCAGTAATAACAGAGATTATGGAGAGTGAGGTCGGCTCCTCTCCCCTCGTCTGTTTACACAGGGATGTGCCGTGGCTAACGCTAACGGCCGCCGCAGGAGCCCTGGGGCTCACGCCGGCGCATTCGAGGGAGAGGAGCACGACAGGGTGTGAGAGCGTCTCCCCAATCACTTCCTGTAATGTGCTCTTTCCAGATAATACAAAGGACGTACTCAGCTTAGGATGTATGCAGGGTGGATGGGTTGATGCGTGCTCAGGCAGACACCCACTGTAGTTGATTGCTTCTCTGTTCTGGATCACTATAGCAGTACAGGGGCTAATGCGAACCCTGAGTGCATCAGAGCCATTCGGTTGCTAGCCCTCTCCTGGGGTGGTGGATATGCTGAGGAATTTTGCATTAGGCACTGGCAGGGCAGGAAGTGGTCTGCACTCCTGACACTAGGTGGCGATGTTACATTTGTCAGCCACCAATAAATTAATCAAAGAAGAGGACACAAAGGACTGTGCGTCTGTTATATAGAGCTGAGTCAGTGCTAATAAGAAAGAACAAGACAATGGACAACAAATAGAGGGATGTAGAAGCGAGTTACTGAGTGCTGTGGAGTCACTACTGAAGCTCTCTTAGCAATATGGACAGAGGGCAGACTAAAAACACACTTGGCAACAGTTCATAAAAAAAGAACATTTTCAGGAAGATTAGCACTCGGTTACGCCCGAGCATTTTACCAGTGTTAGATCAAAAGGAAGGCATTACATGCATGGGAGAATAACCTAAAGGGTCCACTGTGTACATCTGGGTACTTCACAGCTATAAAGGACAAATCCCCTTACTGGGGGGTGATGGCAAGCAGACAGCCTTCAGCCAGTGTAACCCCAGACGAACGTGTCACGCCTCGTTTTGCAGCTCAGCGAGGGTGAAGAGCCAGCAGTCAGAGGACTAGCAGTCAGAGGGCTAACAGTCAGAGGGCTAGCAGTAAATACCACATGTAAAAGTGACCAGCTAGAAAAGCAGCCAGATGCATGGTAAACACTGTCTTGTTAAGGTCAAATGCACAGATAATTAGCCACTAAAAGGCTAATTTGCGGCTTCTGTGTACCTTCTGTCTGTTACCTAAGCCTGCACAGTAGTAAGTGTGCTGGAGACTGTGGTATCCTGTGAACTGCATCCTTCTGGAATGTGGTCTGGCAAAACGGAGCACTAGAAGTAAAATTCAACATTAACCTTGCTCGCTGCGCGGATAACGATCAGGCTATGAATGGTTACCAAGGCTGCACTATTTGTTTATTATCATTTAATTTAAAACCGGCAGAATCCCAGGGAGGCATACAAACCCCCGTGGTGCTGTCGATGCATTTGAATGGGTCCTGTGTTAAAGTGTGTCTGTGTTCCTCCTGCGTATCCTCTGTCTGCGCCAGTCCTCTCTCTTTACAAGCGCAGCTGCTGGCGTCTGATCTGATGTAGCAAACGAAAAAAAAACCTTGATTGATAGCACGGCCTGTTTATTTATTCTTTTACTTCATCCTCTCCTTCTTTATGATTTTTATATAAACCTACATAAAAACGCCAGCTGTCCATGCCAGGCCCTGTGAGGCCGGTCATGCTTGTGAAAGGCCGAGCCGCTGTAAAGCTGGTCCCTCTCCCTCCAGGCCTTTGAGGAACGCTTCATTTTGGTCGGCTGTTCCTGTATCTCTAAAACACACGAAACACAATGACTTCCTCCTCTGAGATTTTATTCTCCCCCCCACCCCCCCTCGTCCTCGGTGCAGTCGTATCCAGCCGTTTCGTCACACAGGCCTTGTGGGTCGCTTCTCAAACCTCTGGAAACCCCTTTAATGTCAGCTCTCAGTCACACCCCTGCACCGCTACGGTCTGGGCTCCGACCGCTTTCTGATAACCTGTGATTATGCTCCCCGCAGAACCAGAGCCATGCACTTAGTGCTCCCAGCTCTGCTCGCAGACAGCGTTTTGGGTGTAAAACACAGGTACAACTGGCTGCCTGGGTGAGCAGCAGCAGCCTTAGTGTGGTGATTAAACAAGTGGGCTGGTAACCAGAGGGTTGTCAGTTCAGTTCCCAGCTAAGATGCTAACATTGTGTCCTTAAGCCAGATGCTAGACCTAGGTTTCTTCAGTAAATACCCAGCTGTGTATACTGAGAACATGTAAAAATGTGAGCTATGCGAGTCACTCTGGGCAGTAGGCGTCCTCCAGCCACATAACTCAGTAATAATAAGCGTTATTACTCTTCTCGGCAATGCATCGTTTCACTGTTATTTGCTTGTCTGGAAACAAATACTGTTGCAGTGAGAGGCATGTGGTGCAGCTGGTCATAGGGGCAGAGTTAGCAGGGGGATCCCTGCCATCTCCCGCTGAAATGAAAGGCAAAGAATGGAGTGGACTGACCTGGCCTGGGACCTGTTCGACAGAAGTGAATTACAAGCAATTTTTTTGAATTTTTGTTCTGGTTCAGTTGGTTTGGGTGCAGTGTGATTGAGGACATTCTCCTGTTTCATCCATAGAGTAAAATCTGCAATATAAATCATTTTTAGATTTTGGCTCATGGTACGAGAGGTCACAAGCCCCATTACAAGCGGTGCCACCATGTGCCGTCAATCATATCATATCAGCCGATCAACAGCAGTGTGCGTCTTACAGAAAAATTCAGCATTTGGTTCAAATTAGTGAGTCATTGGTCCCACAGGATTGCTCTCTCCATTGTTGAGTTTATCCTTCACAACGTTTTAGAAGCCCCGAGGATGATGGCTTCACTTCAAAGCCTGATAGGGCAGAGTGGGACGCAGGAAATGTGATCCTGAAAAGAAGACCCAGCAGCGCAGGGTGCAACAGTGAGGATTACATGAGCGTATGTCAGTGCTACCGGGCCTGCTGAGAGCTCTGGATCCTGTGGCTGTTCGCCCTCGTTCTCCCCTCTCAGAGACGTAGAGCTGTGTCACAGCATTGTGCTGACCAAGTCGGAGAGGTAACCTGGAGCACGATCGTCAGAACCCGGGGAGATCGGACCCGATTCTCACCCTAAAGCGGGATGGCGGCTGCTGTAGCTGCTTACCTGGAGGCAGCCATGGCTTTTAATTGTGTTTAAAGGTGTCACATGCCTCACTTTGCAACAGTCAACGTACACAAAGAATTTTGTTTCATGTGGAACTTTCCCTTTTGTAGTAGTAATTTTAAAATTTGATTTTCAGTTCTGTGCTTTATTTTGGTCTTTGTTTTTGCAGTTTTTATGGTCGTTTTAATAGAAAGTAATGTCCCTCTGTCTGCTTTTTGCTTGGATGTGCTTCTTTGTCCAGGCTCTCTCTCTGGGAAATATTTCAGTGCTAGTTTTCCTCTGTGGCACTCCTGTCACTTATTCAGATCAGATAAAAACCTGCCTTTTGCAGAAGCCTACAGAGTCAGCTTTGCCAGAGTCTTCTCTCTGAGCACATTGTGAAGTTCTCCAACAGACAGTGCAAGCCCAGATGTAAAGTGTACTTTTGTTCCGGAACCTGTCTTTTTTACCTAGGTGTTCCAGAAAATTGCATCATTAAAGGTGTTCTTTTTCCTCTTTATCACTGAGAGGGACATGTCACATTTAAAGTTTCCAGTAAGCTAAAGTGATGTCACTGTTATAGCAAATGCTTTCCCCCCAATTCCTTCTGAACTTTTGACCTTTTTCAAGGAGAATTTTCCAGTCGGGCTGCATGTCCTACGCATCTTCAGCAAACCCTGGGGGACGGGAAAGAGTACAGAGGAAGATCCCATTAACAGTCAAGGAAAGGAGAGAATAGGAATACAGTGCTTTTGTCCAACAGTTGACCCCTGAGATCCCCTCTTTACCTCAAGGCTTTACCTCAGAGACCCAAATGAAAATCAGTCTCTGGAATGTTATTTGCGCTGTTTTTTTTTTTTGGTATTTAGTGACATTTTAAAAACGTACCTAGTCCCCAAATGTCACGTTTCTGCTGTGCATACATCTGTCCATGTGGTTTTGTCTGGTATTGTTTTAACTGGATTAACTCTCTGGGGGTTTGCAGAATTGGAACAGTCTGGAGACAGTTACTGGCTTTGAAGGCTGGAAGGTAGGGATGTACCATATTTCAGGTGAAGGGGGGGAAGTCTGAATCTCTGAAAGGGCAACTAGAACATTATCTTTACACTTTCATCCCTGACAGTCATATCCCTGGGTCATATTCGGGTGGCAGGAGTAGGGCGATCCTTCTAGTTAATGTGTCATTAATTTCACCCAGAATGTCTGGCGAACACAAGTTAAAACACATTTTCAAAACCACATTAGGTTTAGTATCCACTTGTCGAACACCGTTGGTAAGAGTTATGTTTCAGCTCCTAATACAGACGTGTAATGTCATTATGTAGACAGGAAACTACTTTTTCCGAGCAGTTTTTATTTCTGAGCAGTTCCTTTCTTTTTTTTGTGCGTGTCAAAGAAGTTGATGGAGTGTTACAAACCTACACTGCTTCTCTATGGAAGGAGGTGTTCCAATATTGCAGTGTTTCTATAAAAGGTTGCTATAGAAATATGTCTCAAGGCTTTTAAGAGGCAGGGGGGGAGGTTATTTGTCTTAATGGCACTTTTACATTACATTATTGGCATTTATCAGATGCTCTTATCCTGAGCGGCTTACACAGGTTACAATTTTTACATGTTATCCATTTATACAGCTGCATATTTACTGAGCCAAGTCTGAGTTGCCTTGCTCAAGGGAACAGCAGCAGTGCCCCAGCGGGGAATCGAACCAGCAACCTTTCAGTTACAAGCCCTGCTCCTTATCTCTGTGCTACAGTGCCACTTCTTGTAGATACATCTGAAGGAATATTACCCCCCTGTAATTCACAGAACTGATGCTAGGCTCCCTCTGTACAGCTATGGGTTCTATTCTTGGGGCAGAGAGTTAGGCAAAAAAACTTGGAGTAGCCTCAGTCAGCGTATGCTGAATTTAGCTAATTCTGTTTAGCTACTGCTGAAGAGTTCACCAGACATATGGAAGGTTCTCAAGCAAGAGAGAGAGATACAGAATGTAGTACATAGGATCTACAGTGTGACTTCACTTTTGCCCCATATTTTTATTTATTTACCACAAACATCTCTGCACATCTGTAAGTGAATCAGTCTGTTTGACCACTTTCATTTACCCCCCCCCCCCCCCCCACACTTTTAATTAAATTTTTTTGAATAAAACTCCTCCGTTGACAGAGCAGGGTTAGCATCCCTCGAAGGAGTTTCCTCAGTGTTGATTCAGTGGATCTGTGCTCATCCCCATTGTTTGTGTGTATTTCTTGAGCCTCTTTGCTTTTATCCACAGAGCAAAAATGAGATTACTTGTCATCTGGCTATTTATTTATCTGACTCTTTCTGAGTGTTAACACAGAAAAGCTGCTCAGTTCTCTGAAAACAAGACCAGATCCTCATCTGACCTGTCGGTCTATATTTGGGAGATTTCTGAAAAAAAGACTCTTCTTCTTTTCCCGTAAGGCAAAGCACTTTCAAGTGGGGGAAAAAGTGGCAGCCAGTTTCAAGGTATATGTTGTATTGAGTGGTTACCCATTGCTTACTCTGAGATGATTTTTCAGAGTTATCAGCTCTTCACAGATAGGGAATGCAGAGGAATGTATAGCAAGCTGATTGTGAGGGAGGAGGGATTTTGGTTCCCAGAACATTGTGGATTTAGATTTCTGCCAGGACACTGGGGTTATCACCCTTATCCTTTCTGTAACTGTAACTGGGTCTTTAACAGTCACAGTTAGTCAGGACTTATCCAACATCATATCCAAAAGATGGCATCTCTTGCCGCACAGTGTCCCCATAACTGTACTTGGCCACTGGGTGTGCTGCATTGATCCGGAGGGAAGACTGCCACCTGCTGGTTCACCAACATCACTTGTAGGCGCAACCTGGTTTTTCCTAGTTGGTCCCCCATTCAAAGACTAACCAAGCGCTTACCTTCAGATGTTCAGTACGAGAAGACTGGAATGGTTGCTGGCTTGTCAGTTTATGACCAGTAAAGTAGATAATTTTGTTTTTCACTTCTGTACTTGTCTCCAGGTGACCCAGCTTCTTCCTGCCTCTTTGACAGTATTCACCTGTCAAAGGTGACTAGCAGTGGCTTTCATAGCCCAGAGGAATGCAGGCACAGTTTAATTTGTAAAGAGCTACAAATTGCCTATGCAAATCAGTCAAAATTTGCCATTTAAAATAAAGAATGCGGCCTCGTCCTGGAAGAATACGGCACGCTGCTTAACATTGCCCAGAACGGTAGCTGAAGTCTCTTTTATTAAAGCTAAGTACAGAAACGTGTTCCTGATTTTGTGCAGTTTCCACCTTGCAGCTGTCGCATGAAATATGTGGCGGTTTTTGGTTTCGCGTGCAGTTTTTTTTTTTCCCGGCTCGGCTCCCGCCGCACGGTGCTCGGCGGGGTGACGGCAGGAAGCGGCACTGGCGGGCCGTGGGGGGAACGTGTGCGGGCGTGTGCGGTTTAGTGGCGGGGTATGAAGTCAGCGTCTGTGCGGCCGGGGGCCGGGCCGGAGCGCGGCCAGGGAGCCCGCGATTGTTCCACCAGCGCTAATGAAAAAGGGCCTCTTCCCCCTCAAAGCAGAAGGCTCCGCGGTGGCGGGCGTCCAAAACCTTGGGTTTTTTCCGGCACGAGTCTTAAAATACAGAACACGGGTCCCACTTTGTGTTCATCATGTTCTTTCCACGTTGCCACTCGGATTCACTGCTGCCCCAAAACTGCGCAGGGAGCAACCACACTCTGAGACCTCTGAATCAGGATTCAGACTCAATTCAAGGCTTCATTCGGCCTCACTTAAGATGTGTAATACCTTTTGCTTAACTTAAGTATGTTCAGACCACCCTTGTGGGGAGGTGTGTTGCTTGTCCCTCATTTGCATAAGGACAACTTACTACTGTGTCCTTATTAATGGGAGGAAATGTTTTTTGATTGCTCTGCCTGCTGGCATATATTATCTCAGTTTGTAGCATAGTTATCACCAGAGGTGTTGTCAGGCTTGATGTATGACTGATAAACAAGACTATGTGGATGAATAGCAATTTTTATTCGACATTTAACAACTTTTGTTGTGCTGTGTTCTGATTAGGGTGCAAAAGAGCTGAGCTGTTAAATATGTTCTGAATGGCATTGTAGACATTTGCAAGGATCAAACAGATCCTTGTGACAGAGTCTAAGCAGCTTGGGGTTACAAGCTGAAACTTACAAAAGTGACATTATAGATGGTTAGGAAGTAACTTTGCAGTCTCAAACTGTGCACTGTGGAGTCTGTTGCATTCAGGTACTTTTGATATTACATCAGAAGGGGTTAGCAAGTCTAAAACCTTTGCAAAACCCATTGGTAAATTGCGGATGTCAAGGCTTCCCTGAAGTGAGTTGATGTGGCGGCTCTTACATGCCTGCTGATTCTCACCTTACCCCTCCCTCATCAGGAGGCATACTCCGTCAGAGACTGTGTTCTCATTGGATCAGATTTCAATATTTGAACGCCAACCCAATCAATATCAATAGCAAATCACAAAATGTTCCCCACCCCAGCTGCTAAGGATTATATTGGGCCTACATCGCAGGAGGGAGTGTCCCTAGGACATGATGAAAACACAGGTGAGATCCATGTCAGGTGTTACACAGAGAACCGTCTCAGTGATGAAGCCTGAAGTCACGTTTGTAGCATTGGTGTGTGTGGGTTTTGGCGGGTTTGGCACTCCATGAGGTCACATGACAGCTGGTGTGTCATGAGCATGCTCAGTAGCAGCCTGTGTGAGGCTGCATATGGAGGGTAATGGAGAAGGGTCATAAATACAGTGGGGGTACAGCTTTACCCCTCTGTTTCTCTGAGTGGCCTCCAATACAGCATAGCTGTGTGTGTGCAGTCAGTGCCTGTGAAACATATCAGCGAAATTAGATTAAAACATGGTTTTTGATGCACACAAATTTGTCACTAGGTTAAGCGTATCATATGGTATATAGGATTTACAGAAGAGCCATCTACATCATCTTTTAAAATACTTGCACTCCGATTGGATGAAAGCAGCTTTAAGTCACCAACGGTCAATCCTGCAGACCACTCATCTTGATCATTGCACTGTTGGTGTGTGGGCAGTAGAGGGCGCTGCTGTTGCTGCTCCATATTCACTGCGTTGCGTGTCTTTTCCAGGTTGTCTCTGAAGATTGAGCCAGGGAACAGCTCCCCGCGCCTGGTGTCCTCCAAGGAAGACCTCGCAGGTAACGCAGCGGCTTCTTTAAAGAGACGGAAAAGTTTACTGCCAAGTTTACCTGCTCTTCCCTTAGCAACGGGGTTAATGCCTGTTTAGAATAAAAGCGTCAGAGACTAAAAATAAAAAGGACGTGAGTAATTATACATTTTGCAGGGGTACCATATTTCGTTTCTCACATAATGTCGGGAAATCATCACTTAGGAAAAATTTTAAACAATGTCTGTGGCCTGGCAGGGAAATGAGCTTTTAGTTGAGGCTAGACCATTGTGATTGGTCCCAGGGGTTAAGGGATTAGATCGAGGGAGGGGGGAAGGGGGGGGGTAGATGTGGGGGGTCTTTTACACCACCAGGGTTTCCCAGCTTTCCAGCTTTTAACTCTAACGCCTCACACAGAGACAGAAACCACCTGCTCACGCATGGATTCACTGCTTCTGTGGCCACTCCACCATCCTACTCAGAGACTCCATCTCCCATGATGCCTTAGTTTCAGTGTCAGTGAGCCTGTGTGAGATCTACGCTGAAACACTATGCTCCCGAGAGACTAGAGTGTTTATGAGGATCTGCCAGGAGATTGAGTGTGTCATAAAATGATTCTAAACATACTGTCTGATATTATGCACACTGCTAAAATGTAGTCCCAAAATAATCACCGCCATGCTTGCTACGGCCCTGAGTAATGAAACACGGTACAGCTAAAGCACGTGCACCCGATGCACATGATGGATTTTACACCGAAGAAACCGAAAGCCCTGGCAGTTAGCCGCTTGGCCTGCTTCCCTTCATCGTTACAATGTTCCTCCACACATGGGTCTGTACAGCATGTACAGGAGTCGAAAGTCAGTCTAGAATGTGTTGTCCAGTCCAGCTCACCAGGAGAGCAGCATGTGTTTTCCCGAGGGTGTCGTGACCCAGGAGAGACCCGACCGGAGACAGGTGCTCGCTCCGGATGGGGTGGGGAGTGGGCTAGAGGATGGTGGGCGAGAGGAGCACTGCGGTTTTGTAAACTCCTGGTGGGCCCCCGTTGAGAAATTGAGCAATGGAATAATGAGGTCATGGGGTACCTGTCCCATCAGAAGACTCATTACATGCTTCTAAAGGGTGAATTCTGGTCTGTTTAAATGATTACATGTTCTTTTGGGAAGGGAAGTATGGTCTGGCTCCCTAAAGTGAACCGCAAAAGCAAGGCCGAGTACCTCTGTGTGTAACACTGTCCTGTTTAAAAAAAGGCTTTCTGTTGGACAGCTAATGTGCATGTCTCACTGATTATTTTAAGATTGCTGTGTTGTGCAGAATTTTTGTGAGCAAGCACAAAGAAGGGGTGGCCAGATGAGTTTGCTGACAGTGTCTGTGGAACAGGCTTGTCATCTTTGCTATAGTTAAGTTGTCTTAAGTTGTCTAGATGCTGAGATAAGCATTTAATGTTTTCAATGTGTTTGACTTAACCAACTGAAGACCCACCTGTAGCTATATTCACGGCTGAAGGTGTATACACACGCATACAACAACACGGTTCAGGTTGAGCAAAACAGCAGAGCCTCTCCTGACAGTCAGCCTGCCGTCCTTTGGGTCCTTTCTACCACACACTGCTGCCCAGTGAGCCAAATAAATCAATAACATGGTCAAAATGTAATGCAATACAGATAGTAAAATAGGTGGAGATACACAAGGCTGCATCTCATAAAAAAACAGAATGAAATTAGAGAAATAAAAGGATGAAGTTGTACTTTGCTTCACTTGTAAGTTGCTTTGGGTGAAAGCGTCTGCAAAATGAATAAATGTAAATGCAAGTACAGTTCATTAAGAAGCTAGCCATTCAAGTGAAAGACAACTTAAAAATGAACATTTTAAGCCTAATTTAAAAGCTGTGCAGCAAGGGATTCTTGTACAGTGTTTAGAATTAAATAAGATGTTCAATTGTGAAAAAACAGGGCTCAGCTCAAACCTTTACCAGTCTGCAGTGCCTCCAAGAGTCATCTTTGTGATCTCGTAATTTTTAATGCAAACTATAATTTTCCGTATAAACACAAAGCCGATGTGCCAAATGACACAATTATAGAATCTGTTTGTTAAGGATGCCATGGTAACTGATAAACATTGCCCCCCCTTTCTTAAATAATCTTGTGTGTCATAATTACGAGGCCATTATAAGGAGGTCTGGGAATGTGCATTTATGGGATAATTACTACACTTTACTAATTGACTATTCACAGGGCAGTGGAGGGAGAAATTATCCCTTGTTCTGGTAAATAATTGATTCATTGGTTGGGCTTGATGATTTGAAATAACGTAGCACCCAAACAGCACTGGGTATTAATTGAATTTTTTATGGTTCCTTGAAAATGCATCTTTACAAGAACATTTTAAAAACTTATGTCTGACAGAGACTTTGGCTAGAACCACTTACAAAGCAGAGGCACACATGTATAAGGCCATATAAACAACAGCATTTACAGAAAACACCAGTATCACATCTTAACCAATGTCAGTACATCACTAGTGCACCAGGGGAAAACCACAGCTAGGAAGAGAAAGATGTTTGCGCGCTCTCTTTGGGGGGGTACCAGTGTCCGCTATATTTCTGATCAGGCATCATAGACAGCCATGCTTATCCAATTACCTTTGATTACTGTTTACCTGTTGTGAAAGGGGTTGTGCGAGCATGAACCTGAAACAGTGTGTGCAGGAACTTGGTTTTATTTGCTGACCAACTCCCATGTATCCTGAGCAGGTGCCCAGTGTTGTTTCAGGCATGCGTTGTGCATTCTGTAATAAAGGAAAGGGAACATGTTAAATTAATTAAAAGTGTAAAGCTGTAATCTAAAATCTAAACTTTGTGACTGAAAGTTCTAGGAATGCGATCGCGACCAAAATTGAGAAAGCTAAGACTAGGGCACTACGCTATCTGGTTCAGAGACATCAAGATTAGATACCGGGTGTGTGAAGAGTTATCTGATATCGCGACTGCCTTACAATATGGTGTAAGTGAATTAGCTAGAGTGGAAATGATGGGCTACCCTCCCGAGGTTCTGTTGTTTAGACCAAAGCAATGGAATGCCGAAGAACTGATGTAACTGTTGATAGTGGGCTCCACCCTCCTGAACATAGCCGCGAGCCATACTGCATCCTGTTCCACCCATAGGCTATTCTTGACTCAGTACCACAAAGCAGAAGATTAATGATGTATTACATAAGAGGTTGTTGCTGGTGCCCGTAATGTCCACCGGGGGCAGCGCAGACTCACAGGGCCATCGCATCTGCACTACAGTAAACAAGCCCTCTGACTGGCCGCTCTCTCGCCAAGAGGATGAGGTAGTATTACTCACTCGCTCCATGCAGACGCAGGCCAAAGCAAGATGAAGTGTGGTGATCCCGAGCAGATGCTGCTACACACACACACACACACACACACACAGACTTACACGCTCAGATTCACACACTCACACACAGACATACGGGCTCACACACAGAGACAAACACACAGATGCACTCTCTCACCCACACACACACACACACACAACACAGACACGTACACATTCACTCTTTCACACACATTTACAGACACACACACACACACACACTCATACTCACACATTCACACACACGCACACACAAGGATGCACACACAGACTCACACACAAACAAACAGGCACACACACTCACACACACTCACACGCAAGCAGGCACATATACGTATGCTCACACGCAGACACACGCCACACTGAAACACACACATGCACACACCCACTCACATGCAGAGGCTTGCTCACACACACAGCTATTTTCGAGCGCTGCAGGAGGAAGTGTGTAATAGCAGGAAGATCGTGTGAGGCAGTTGTGTTTTAATACGAGCCGTGTTTTTCTCATTGGAATATCATGTCCCCTGTTAATGAGTCCCAGATGACAGCGTTGGTGAGTGAAGCCCTTCGGTCTGAAGCAGGCGTTGTTCTGTCCGGCACAGCGCAGATGCACACGAAGGTGCTAAGGGGTGCTGACGGCAGGGAGAACCAGTCAGAGAACGCGAGCGCAGAGCCGACGGGAAACTGCCATTCTGCCTCCAGTTGCTTTTTTTTCCCCACTCAGATTTTTCGCGTGTGTGTTTTCTGGGCGTCAGGTATCTACCAGCACGGCAGAGATGACTGTCAGTGACGGAGAAGCAGATTGGAGTCATATGGTGACAGTCACACCGGTACATTGTCACAGTTAGCCCCAGTGTTTCACAAAAGCTGAGGAATCGGCACACATGTACACGCCGCTGGTTGGCCCTGAGCTGTGCGCAGTTGAATATCGTACAATGTACCATTTGCATGGTGCTTGTTACACTAAAGCCCATCTTTTCGTCCATCCAAGCTTCTCATTAGGTGAGTGTGGGAAAACTTCTCCCTGGGATGTCTGTGACTTGGGGAGGAATTACAGTCCTGCAGTAACTGTCGCTCACTCTCTTAGCCTGGAGACACAGGGCTGTATGCCTACTTATCTCCCTGTCACTGCAAAAAAAAATAATAAAAATAAAAAATGTCATTGAGACTACAGCCTGTTATCCCGTTACTCAAGCCTGTTATTCGCTCCTTTGAAGCTTGCATCTGACTGAGAGGTCACTGTGTGACTAATGCGGCCGTGAGACATAGCGCTTTGGCCTGTCTTGTGTTTACCGCGCGGTGTCTCCATCCGTCACAGCCCCGGCACGGTTTTCGCAGAGACAGATGAGGCACCGGGGGGGGACCGCACGGCGCCGTTCTCTCTGAAGCAGGTTAATGATGTGGCTGTGATGGCTGTGGTTGGAACCCCACAGCTGCTATGTGCTAATTGGGCGGGGGGGGACACTCTGCGTGTGTTAAAAAGAGGAGCATACTGCGTTCCCATGTGTCTTAGCATCCTGCAACTACATAAAACACAGTGGGGGGGGGTGTGGAGGGGGAAGGGGGGGGTGTCTAATTAAGAACACTCCCAATTAGCATCCTTTCCACCAGGACTTCCTTGTGTTTTTACGATGCACTGGAAAAATGCCTCAGATAATGGCATCCTTCCACATCGGCGTGCTGCTATCCCCTGTGACGGAGCTCCTCTGACAATTACCCGCATCAATTAAGCAGGTTATAGACACCGTTACCGATCCGGCATCCAAACCGGAGATAATGCTCTAATGCTGTAATGAGGAGCATGTGGAGGGCATATGGCTGATTTGGTACAGGTTTTTGTAGGTGAGTGTGTTGGGTGGGAGGGGGCGCGGAATGTGGCAGCCCCCTCTCGCAGTGTGAGAATCAGACTTGATTGCACCAGAAGCCATTAAATCAGTGGGATGGCTTAGCTGTGCCAAGATGGCCAGCCAAAAACAGTAGCCCCGAAAGTGGTTAAGAGCCCTGCGCAGACGTCGCAACCGCAGAAAGACTGAGAGAGATGATACGACTCCTGAAGACATTTAAAGAATCATGCCTGCTGTACCTGTGCTCCCATGCCTGTTCCCTGCAGTCACCAGCAGAGGGCACCATCCACCCTTGTAGCAGGAGACAGAGAGAGAAAGAGAGAAAGAAAGAGAGAGAAAGCTCTGAGTGTGAATCTGCCTCAACCTCTCCTGGTCTCGCTTGCTTCGCATCAGAAACGTCAGCGCAGCATAGAGAAATATAACCATCAGCACGGATAACATCATTTGGTTTCATTCTCGTGGAAAAAGGTTTATATACGTTTTATGCTCTGGTATGAGTGCTTTATGGTTACATATCACCAGCCCAGCAGTTTTGTGTGAATGACCAGGATGGGGGGGGGGGGGGGGGGGGGGGGGAGAGGGATGGGGGGGGGGGGGGGGGGGGGGGGGGGAAGGAGGGGGATTGAGAGAGACAGAGGAAATGAGAGGGAGGGAGAGAGAGGGAGAGGGAAGGAGGGAGATTGAGAGAGACAGAGGAAATGAGAGGGAGGGAGAGAGAGGGAGAGGGAAGGAGGGGGATTGAGAGAGAGGCAGAGGAAATGAGAGGGAGGGAAAGCGTAATGTTCCGTTAGCGGGATGGTGTATGGAAACACATGGCGTTCTCTTTGCCTCGTTGATCTTCGTGGAAACTTTCTGTCACGAGCACACGGCGTCTGAGTGACACCTCTGCAGCTGTCACAGGGAGGATGACGTGAGGGCAGATGTGGATGCCTGCAGCACCTCCTACGTTATTAAATAGCCAACTCAGCGAATCCCCAAGCCTACCTGGGGATCAGTGCTGTGCAGTGGTGAGGACGCTAGACAGCAATGTTCAGTTTTAAGTGCATTACATTACATTACATTACATTATTGTCGTTTAGCGGATTCTCTTATCCAGAGCGACTTACATAGGTTATAGGTTATAGGTTACACTTCTAGATTAAGCACCTTGGGCACAGCAGCAGTGTCCCACCGGGGAATCGAGCCAGAAACCTTTCAGTTATGTGCCCTGCTGCTTACCACTGTTACACTGCCTGTTACACTACTTTACCATGTTACACTACCCTTCAGTACAAAGAATGTTTGCGCTATAAGCACTAAACATCTGCTGAACAGCTTTAGACCTGGACATGTATCCTGTGTTGGAGATGCACAGGTGTTGCGTCATATCTGAGGATGTGATCTTTTGTACTCCCTCAGCATGGCTCCTGGGGTCCAGGTTGAGCAAGAGGAAGCGTGGCCTGTTTCAGGGGCTGGGGGTGTCCCTGTGTCTTGAGCGGATGGGTAATGAGTTTACCATCAGCAGGGCCTCAGAGGTGATGCATCGTGAGCTGTGATTCACATCCTTTTGACTTCTCCTTGCCCCCACCCCCCCCACCCCACCCCCCGCGTTATATATGGAGAAAGACTTATGGTCCTCCAGGACATTGTGGTGCTGTCCGTATCCCGGTCGTCTGCTCAGGTCTGGGTTAGCGCTGACGTCTCTCCAGTGATGGATTCGTTGGTTACCTTAGGCGGCCTCAGATGATGTTTGCGTTGCCGGGAATTAAGGCTGTCCTTCCTGTAACCCCGATGGTCAACTGGCAAACGGGAAAAGTTCCGCATCGATCAGGACTCCCTGGGATGCATGATGTCACAATGCACACAAGGCTGTGAATGCTTTGAGCAGGAGTGTGCCGAAGCTTTGCAGATAACGCTTCATCAGAAGTGTTTATTGCGTTAGACAGCATTCCAGTACTGACATGACAGCAAAATACACAATTCTCAAATCTGTGGGACAGCAGCATCTGCAAAGATCTTACATAGCATTAATAGCACATTAACAAGCATTGCCAAAGGCATCATAACTATTGTTATAACCATGTACAAACTTGTTATAACACCTGGTTTTCATAGATCTTGAGACATTTCATGAACAGTAACTGGTGTAATAACGGTTATAAGTACACAATTCAAAACTTTGCCTCATTTGTTAAAAACTGTTACAAATTCTCATAAACACATCAGAAGACCCACATTAACAAATTATAATAACCATTGTCACATGTGGCATAGCATACAGCAGGAGCAGAGTGTGCTGAAAGCTTCTGCCCCCCCCCCTCGTTTCCCAGGACCTTCAGAGGTGGCGGCCTCGGTGAGGTATAACCGCCGGCCCACCTGCCCGGACACCTCCGTGGGCGCCCACATGCCCACCCCCCCTCCGTCCCGCCATAGGAAGAGCCACAGCCTGGGCAACAAGTGAGTGCGTTTACCCCCCGCCCCGCCCCGCACCTGCACCCACACCCCCGTCTGAAACACGGTGTCCTGCTACAGGTGTGCTTGGCTCTGGCTTTGCAGTGTTCGAGGCAGCAGTCATATTCCTGAATGTGGCTAGTAATAGCCTCTGAAAAAAGCTGTCATTGTAAGAACAATTGTGAATGACTGTACTGTAAACCGGTTGACTTCAGAAGAATTCATTCTGTGACACCCACTGACCTGGAACAGTATTACAGATGAGTATTTGTATATGCAAGTCCTTTGAATCTCCAGCAGAGGGAGGCAAATTGTCATGTAAGAAACCAGCAGATCAGCTGAGGCATAAATTTGTGCATGTTTCTATCCCTCTCCCTCTCCCTCTCCCTCTCTCTCTCTCTCTCTCCCTCCCTCCCTCTCTTTCTCTCTCCCCCTCCATCCCTCCCTCTCTCTCTCTCTCTCTCTCTCTCCCTCTCTCTCTCTCTCTCTCTCTCTCTCTCTCTCGCTCTCTCTCTCTCTCTCTCTCTCTCTCTCCCTCTCCCTCTCTCCCTCTCTCTCCCCCTCCCTCTCTCTCTCTCTCTCAGCATGATGTGCCAGTTCAGCGTTGTGGAGAGCAAGAGTGCCACCTTCCCCACGGAGAAACCTCGCCACCTGCTGGACGACAGCTTCCTGGAGTCCCACAGTCCAGCACGCAACCACACACACAACTCCGTCTTCACCAACGGCATGTCCCGAGGTGCCCACTCCTCACCTCTGACTCCCCTCCTCTCTGACCTTACACAGGAGATGCCCTGCCTCCCAAGATATAGCTTGGCTGTGTGGATTTCGCTGGCTAGGCTGTTACATTTTTACACCACAAGAGGGCAGCAAATTAAAATCTCAGTGAGAAGCAGAGCGCAGCGAAATAGTGTCCTTGTGTCACTGTTCCTTATGATGTCACGAGCGCGCTGGTGGTCCGTTAACTGCATTCCGTTTTGTCTCTCTGCAGGAAGCAGTGAAAGTTCGTTCAGTGAGGAGCTGTCGTCCGGGGTGGAGAGGTGAATTGTTGCTTTCTCCTCACATTTTCTGTAACACTCTGTCCACATCAGATAAGATTTTGTGACCTTTTTTTTTTAAGGGAGTTTACTGCTAGCTGTTATCAGTCATGACCTCTTCTGAGTAGCCTGACATCTGTGGTGCTTTTAGAGAATGCCTACTAACAGCTACTGAAATGTATGTTATTGGTATGTATATCTTATGCACAACTTGGGTCGCTATCTGTAAGCAGTCAGCTGTGTCTGGATTTTATTTAATTTCATAACAAGGTTTTTGTGTTTGTGTGATGTCATTAACCAGTTGTATTAACATGTTGTGCTCTGTGTGGAAATACTGACAAACCTAACTTGACATCACACATTGCATTTACACCACATGCAAACAGTGTTCACCTGGCAGTTACACAAGGAATTACATGCACACTCCCATTTCATTACAACGATCCGGTTGTAAGCAAAACTTCCTGTTGGACCAAATGTAGGAATCCTTGTTAAGGGGCTAAGGAAACTACAGGGCGTGTAGTTTCCGACCTCCATTTAGCTCTTCCCTTGCTTTAAGTAATGATTTTAAGCAACTATTACATTTGTTTAGTTTGGTATTTCTCCAGTCACAATTTCACAGTTTTTTGCCTATATATCTGGGACTGTGAGTCCTGTGCTTTGCAAATACTGGAAAAAAAAACTCTGAGCAATGAAAATAAGCAGGCAATTAAGGATAATTAAGGATAATTAAGGATAAAGACCCATAGCAGTTAGAAAGAATGCTCTCCTACATCACTCTATATTTGTGCATTATATATAAATACACACAACAGTAGCACCCACAGTGACCGTTACTGCGGGTTGCCATGTTGAGGCCAAGTGCCGCGGTCTCTGACGCTCTGAACTGATGTGTAACAGGGGCCGCATGTATGCCACCCTTGGCCCCAACTGGAGGCTTGCGGCTGGGAATTCTCCTCGCAGCCGGAGCTATATTTGCAGGTACAGTTTGGTGGTGGGCGCGTCCGTCACTGTTTAAAAGGCCGTAGATTTCCCCTGGGGGTATCACCGTTCTTTGCATGCCTCATCGGTCTCTCGCCCCTCTCTCCACCTCATCTCTCCCTCCGTCTGGCCCCCTAGGTCCCCCAGTATCCCACACCTCTCTTTCCAAAGTGTTTCTATGACCCATCCACCTGACCTCTGACCTCTGACCCGCCTCTCTCTCATCACTGCATCACCTGTCGCCACAGAGTCTTCGGAGTGCTGAAGTTGCTCTGATGACTTTGTTCTTTGTGAATTTTAGGAATTCCCAGCATCGGATTTGAACAGGCATTTATGTATACTAAAATACAACCATAGGCAGCTGCAAAGATGATATATAGCCTAATATAGCCTGGATTTCTCTGTGCCTTCAGAATAGGGGCAGCAGACAGAGACTTTGCATCAGCTGTGGGTTACAGTATTGTCGTTACCTCTCTGTCCATTATAGTGCACTGTGCTGTGTCACGGATTCAGTTAGGTAGCAGACATACAACAGACTAGTCTGTGCTAACCTTCACTTTGTTTTGAAATGCTCCTCATTGTAAAAGTGCGAAACTGTTGCCGTTGTGCATCTACAAGCACCCCGGTGTCAGAACAGTAAATCAGACGGGCATGTGTTTGGACGCCTCTGTAATCATTTCACTTCATCCTCGCCGTCCTGCACCACACACCTGCCTTTACCTGGGACTCTCCGTTAGCATGACTCGCATGAGTGGGGCCGCCTTTTCCTGGAAAGATTGCCAGTGCTTTGTGGTGTCTGCAGTGAAGTGTTAATGCAGCGCATATTTGTTTGATCGTTGTTTGCTAGGTGTGGTAAGGCCAGCATACATGTCGGCGTTGTATTACTTGACAGCATGCTAGCGTAAACTAACAGCAGATGTTGCACAGCCTGATGCTACATGTGATGATGATTGAAAAGCGCCTGAAATGGAGACCCTGTACCGTATGCACCACAGGACGGCATTTTTTTTAACCATAGAAACATCTCAGCTGGACACAGACAGATGTGGCAAGTCGAGCCTTATGTTACATTGCATTTTACATCTACATTATTTCGCTCCTCAGACACGCTTACGCAGGAGATCGTCAGCGTGTGCAGCTTCACTGATCCCGTTCAGGTTACGCTGAAATTTAAATCGGGTGTTTGACAGAAGCGCCTCACCTTGGGATCAAACCTGCAACCTCCCACCTGCCCCAGCTCTAACGGGGACGTTCCTGTTCTGTTTGTACCCCCCAGCCCCTCTGGCGCCAGCTCCAGCTACGAGTGCAGCTCTATGGGCAGCGTCACCATGGAGGGCCCCCTTCGGAGGAAGACGCTGTTGAAGGAGGGCAGGAAGCCAACGGTGAGGGGCCATCGGAGCTGTCTGTGTCGGGAGCGCCAGGACACCTCACTCACCCACTGTTCCCTGTATTGGGACCCCTAGATTTGATATTAATGTGTTCTCTGAACTGTTTTGAACTTACATCTTGCGTCTTGCTACTCCGCCGAAAAAGATTAGAAGCACATTTATGTTAATCAAGCTACGCAGTCAAGCTCAAGCAGAAGCATGGCTGTACCCTTATTACTTTTTTTACAGGTGAGGATGATCAGTTGAATTAAAAGCGAAGACTTTAACTTTTTTTTTTCTCTTTTTCCTTGTCTGTATTTCTGTCGTGTCCCCTCTCAGCTGTCTTCCTGGACACGTTACTGGATCGCCCTCTCTGGCTCCACCCTCATCTACTTTGGGGCTAAAGCCCTGCGAGCCTCTGAAAGGAAGCATGTGAGTTGTCACGGTAACCTGAAGGGGGCGATGATGTCACACTCAGACGGTATCAGATTACATGTATTTCGTGATTGCGTGTCACTGCCAGATGCTGAGCGTTGATGGTTGTGTTACACCTATCTGTCTAAGAGGTTGTGGCGCTTACATGTAAATTCAGGTATTTGTCTGCTGCTGCATGCCACATCGTTTCCAAATTCTGAGTGCTGGTCTGCGCGTATACAGACCTGCAATCATTCTACTACACAGAATGCAAGCCCGTATTGGCTTCAGTTTACAAAATGTTTACAATATGTTTACAAATTAATAAAAAAGATTTGCAAAATATAGCGGAAGCAAAGGAAAAATAAGGGACCATAGTAACTGGCAATGTATTAACCTTTTTGGCGATCCCTTTTTCCCATGAGCACTTGAGAATGCAAAGGGAAATTAATGTAAGGTACCCCCCCAAGGCTAATCATTTACTAATTGTGTCACTCATTGTTACTCATTTAATAAATTAATAACCCATTGTCTTAAATTATATGGCCACTGATATGAAAAAAACACCCACTGTAGTCTGGGACTTTTTGCCACAGCTAGTTCCTGGAATAGGTATTTCCTAAGAAAGGAACTTCTGTTGGCTCTTAACAATGTAAACTTCATGTAAAGCAAACACGAAATTAGCAGGAAGGTTTCTGATTGTCCTGCAGGCTGCATGTGTTCGTAAGAGCCTGATGAGGGGGGGGGGCCTTTGCTCAGCCAGCCCTCAGTGAAAGCAAAACAGGAAAATACACTCTACCCATTGTTTCTTGTGTTTATTCTCCCGCAGTATAAGTCAACTCCCTGTAAAAAGATTACCATCACCGGCTGGATGGTGGTGCTGCCCGACGACCCCGAGCATCCCAACATCTTTCAGCTGAACGACCCCGACAAAGGTGAGCCACGCCGCCCCCCCCCCCCTCTGCTGGGGCAGCATATTGCACTGAGGAATGCTCAAACTTCAGTGTGGAGGAGCTTGACAGCAGGATCCGTTTCTGCAGGGCAGGGCTCAGAACAGTGGTTTAGATCACAGTCAGTGAAACGCTACGTGCTGATGCAGGCCTTCACTGTAGACTGAATGTCCGCCTGCCTGTGCTGACAGCACGATTCCCAACCAGTTACTGTGCATCCAGGTTTACTACAAAACTGCTGGGGAAGTCAACAGCTGAAATGCTTGTGAAGTGTGCCAAAAATCCAACTTTTTTTTTTTTTTGTGAACGTGGCTTTGAACAAAATTGGTCTTTAGTTTGATTTTTACAATTTTTAGTGGGAGCATGTAGCAGCAGTTTTAAAAATGCCATCACTGCAGTGATGTCAGGGCTAAGCTGGGTGTGTTTTCTGCAGGTAATGTTTACAAGTTTCAGACCGGATCCAGGTTCTCTGCAATAATATGGCACAAGCACCTGGAGGACGCCTGTAGGAGCAGTAGGCCCCAGGTAGGTGGAACACACCTGCACCTCCTCCCCAAAGACAGAACCACTCCAGCTGCACAGAGAGCTTTACACAGTCACGATGAAACACCTGGAAGCTGCATTCACAAGGTTTCAGGTCCTCAAACCACTCCAGCTGCACAGAGAGCTTTACACAGTCACAATGAAACACCTGGAAGCTGCATTCACAAGGTTTCAGGTCCTCAACAGGACGTTCTTGTGAACGTTTTCCTTTTCTAGAAATCTAAAAGGTTGTGCTAGATTTGCAAGTCCATGTGGGGTGAATTTTTTGGGGACTGGCGTATTGTGTTAAGGTAAAGCGGTTAGACTAAAGGAAAAAAAAAAAAACCCATAAACACGTCTACCTGTGAAAAGGTTTCCATCTTTTTTCCTTGACTGACAGCGTTTGCATGCCCTCTCTGAAACTGCTTCAGTTCTGAAGTCTGGCCTTTAAAATACTAATAGAGTCGGGATGAAACAAAGGACTGATCCCGTCTCGGTCAGACCTCATCTGAGATCAGACCCCTCTGAAGTCTCTCGTTCATCAGCCCCATTCTGGGTGTACAGTGATAAACTGTCTCACGGCAGCATTTGGGGAGCTAACAGTTTGTACCCCTCACCCCCTCAGATACCAGCCAATCTTATGTCCTTTGAGTAGCCGTCGCTGACGTCTTGTGGACATGAAGTGCCAACCCCCCCGGGATGGGAGATGTGAGCACATGCGAAATACAGGGGCCAATCAGAGAACAACGCAGCAGTCTTACACCCCGTCACAGCGGCGGGCTGAGCGGGCGACACCCCCTGGGCGGGGCTTCATGTGTGAAACTGTCAGAGCTCATGGACTCATGCCGCCGAAGGACACAGACACAGCGGTTCTTTTCTTGTTTTTGTTTTTTTTTTTGTTTGGAAACAGCAGGAAAGGGACCGTAAAAAAAAAAAAAAAAAAAAATGCTGCAAAGAGTTGTCGCCTAGCAACCTGCGCATGGAGACTCCTGCCTTGATGATGTCGAAGATTTGTTTGTCTGTTGTTGTTTTTTTTTTTGGTCATGTTCCTTAATGTAAGTGAGGGGGAAAAACGTTAGCCCATGTTGGGTTTTAAATGAAAGAAAAAAAGAAAGATGTGCACAGAAAAAGACTACTGACAGTGTTAAATAAGAGGAAGGCTTTGGAGAAGAGAGCATTAGATATCAGTGTCTTGCGACTGCCACCCTGTCCGCTGGGGGGGGGCGGTATTATAGGTGGCCCCTCCACTACAGCCATACCTGAGAATGCAGCTGTACAAATGCATTTTGGCACCCTAAGAAAAATTTACTTTGACCCAAGCTGAGGCAATACAGGTATGTGAAATACATACTTATAAGGCAAAAAAAATTAAATGAATTAATTACGCTGTTGGCGAGCTGGAGAGGTCCAAAAAAATCCCCATATCTGCACTTTTTAAAATGATTTTACAAATTGATATCAAGGAGTGATGAGGAGTATCATGTTATACCAACACACTCTGATGTGTGTTTTATTGAAGGCACTGAAAACAGTTTCTTTTTCCTGCGTGCTGAAACCGAGATGTGGGGGCCAAGGGTGCAAATTACCTGTGTTTGTCAGCCAGAGTATGTCACTGAAATAAACACAGACTGTGAGCCAAACTCACAGAGGATCAGTATTATCATACAGCAAAGACTTCTCAGCCATAACGTTATCAACTAATGAGATCGCTCCATCACCTTCAAACAGCAATGTGTATGAACACACGCAACACACAGGTTGCGCTGTTCATACATCCATCGAACAACATTTTTGCCTTTCTAATTTTACACCGCGAGGAACACTTCTACCTTTGAATTTCACAACACAGTGTGTCCATAGCGACGCCTCGAGGACAAGGTTATTGCTGTTGTTTATCATTTTAACATTGTTCGTATTGTGAGTGTTATTAATAAAAGTTTGTTCTGCTGAGCCGACGGTGAGATCCAAACGCGAAGACGCTGAGTTTCAGAAGCAGAGAGCGCGGAACGGGGTAAAGCTCTTTCGTGGTGTAATTATTGTACTGTACTAATTGTACCCATTCAAGGAACTGTAAATAAATTACGTGTTTTCCTATTTCAGGTTTATTGCACTGTGGTAGTAAGCACATCTGCACTTGTATATCACATGAAATAGTCCTGAGCCCCCCCCCAAATATCATTATGTATTAGCTAGATATCTGAGTGTGTGTGTATGTGTATATATATATATATATATATATATATATATATATATATATATATATATATATATATATATACACACACACTCAAATGTGTAGAACTATCAATTATATATGTGAAGATGTGCCTACAGAAATTTGTAATGCTAAGATTTCATACAATGTGTGTAAAAAAAAAAAAAAAAAAACACTTGAATTACCTTGATACCGATGTTGACAGAATTGTCCTGTGGTTTGACTTTTATGTACAGCTTTTGTGTTGTGTGGACTTTTAAATCTGTAAATTGAATAGAAACGGTACAGTATTAGTTTTTTTTTTTTTTTTGTAAACCTTAACTTTAAACAGCTGGAAACCTGCTTGTGTGAAGTGTAAGCATTTTAAGCGTGCAGTATCAGGGGATGGGATATCAGGAAAAAAAGTATATCAGAAAGGAAACGTCGTTGTGAAGGTAGAGGGTTGTGGAACTGTATTGTTAAGTGACGTCTCAACATTTTTGTTTCACAGCCATTTCAGAGCGGTTGTCAGCATTGCCGTTTTAGAATAAGTTATCATTTGGCACTGGTGTGAAATCTTAAAAGGAGTTCATATCCAAAAAAAAAAATGTTTTGGATTGGCATTACAGATAACATTGATTACATGTTAGGACCAGCATGTACGTCTGGGCCTCTCAGACACTACTTTTGAAGGCCTGTTCTGGAAAGACAAGGAGATGCAGAAGGCTTCAAAACAATGTGCAGTTTCGTGTTTGCGGAAGGAATCTGAAGGGCACGTCGGTAAGATCTGTCTTCGTTTCTCTGTTTCTGTGTTAAGCGCTAAGATGTTTAAACACTTTTGTGTGGAGCAGCTTTCTGAATGGGATTCCACGCATCAGGATTCACTATATACTGCATACAACCCATACACTTCACTCTGTGCATTTAAAAATTGCTTTACAAAAAAGTGACATTTCCAGGTTAACCAAGATGGACTGTGATAGTATAGGTAAAATTGATGAGCTGTGCCCTCACTACGTGTGACGTTCTGATGAGTTCCCTGTCAGACAAACTCCTGAAAAAAGGTTCCACAAGGAGATCAAGGTTCTCATGGGTAATTTAAAAAAATGTAAAGAAAGAATAAAAGACAAGTAAACACTGGAATTCTCCAAATACAATTTGGTTATGGACTTTTGCTATATTTATTGCAAATGTAACATATTTCCTATTTGTAAATATTTGAGCAGTTTGAAGCAGATAAAAATTTTCCTCTGTTTGCTGATGGTGATTTTGTTGTAACTTTCAGAATGATTTTAGAGTGCCAAAATGCATGGTTGATCCATTCTAAGAAATGACACGGCTTTGTGCTATTTTTCTCAACTGTGCTGAGTACATTTTTATACATTTGATTTTATTTCTCGTAGCAGGAAAAAATGTTGTTCAAGCTGTAACTGCTCCATGAAGTTGTTGCATGTTATGTATGAATATCATCTTTTTCTGGTGTCTGTAGCTGTTGTCTAAATGACAACTACTCACTTCTACTGCCCTGTGAATATTTTGCTAAATTATTTGCTACCTTTGCCTTGTAATAAGTTGCTGTATTTTTTCAGCTTGTAACAACAACACTGTTTCACAAATTAAAACACATTTATGTAGAAAGGTGCTGTGATATTTTTTTGTGAAACCCCAAAAGAGTAAATTGCTCATCTACACAAAGTGAAACGTGTATTTTTGAGTGTCTAACGGCCACACTATTTACTATTTAAAGTAGTGACATTAAGGATCTGTTTTTCCTCTTCTTAGGTGTTAGGATTTTTAATTGTGGTTCTTTGCTTTTTGGCAGAATTGGGTTTTGGCATTGTCCCCTCTATTGTGGCTATGCAAAGTGTGGATACTGTTTTTCATGCAGTTGCCATGACTTCAACTTTATATTCACTTAACCTTAACTTAAGCATTAACAGGTTTTGAAAGAGCACCTTTGAACATTAGAGAAACATTGTACAGTCTTGCCCACTGCCCCCTTTTAGTACAGGTGGTGAGGCATATGACCTTCCCATGTCCTTAAATAACGTATTAAAATGTGCTCCCAAACCAAAACAGGTTTTGTTGGGGTTGTGATTTATGGTGAACAGGAAGGCCTCCACCCCCAATGGTCCAACCACAGAGGTGCTCTCATGCCAACAAGCACCTTCCAGAGAACGGGAATTTAATCACAAGTGGTTTGCTAATCACAAGTGGCTATTGTTGTTAACCAAATTTTAACTGTGCATCTGTAGAAGCAATGGCCTACATTCACTTTTCATGCGTACGTACATGTTTTTGTGTTTAGTGTGCGTACGATCTAAATGACACCAACAAAAACGTTTTGGAATTCATCAGTTTCTTCTCTCTTCTTACTTCTTCTTTCTTCATTCGTTTGTTAACAACCACGAAAGAATTGCACGTCTGCTCCAGACCACGTGCGCAAGCACACAAACTGAGTAGGACCACGTTTTTTTTCTCTTCGGATAAAAGTGTTTAAGTATCTAATTTATAGGTAAACAGAATGACCTTTTTGCAGCTGAAATACTCAAAAACGCGATCCAATGTGAAGTAAACCAAAATGTGCTAACTAATCTAATCCGTACATTTATAGGCCTTCTACTACAACTGACTAACTTGCCAAATTATAACTGCAGATATAACTAATGTCACTACTTTCTATATTGTGGGTAGCGGAGTATACGTGCTGAAAATGTGATTCTGCTTTGAGCGCTTCAATTTAGGGAAACGATCTGACCGATGACGCGGCGGGCAGACGCCACTGGAGGTTGCGTAAAACCACACACGCGCGCTCGCTTGGTGATGAAGCGCAATATCGGTGTGCTAAAGGGCTGACGGATGCGTCTGCGCACAGCTGATGGCGCATTTCCGTACACAACAAATGACGCTGCTCTGCTGTGTCCTTCACAACATGGCTGTGAAAGATGGCATTCGTTCGCCATGAGACAAACATATACATGTACAAATAAAGTTCAAAATTTACGATATTTGTGTGTCATTATTTTTAAACTACAATAACATTTCGTGTAACCCTATATTACATAATTTATTAAACAGAAAAAATGTTTTACATCACATGGTGTTTTGAACAAGCCTGGTAAATAATTAGTTCAATTAGAATAAAACAGAAATATCAATTAAGATGAGTATAAATAGGACCAATCTTCTAGTATGCCTTAACAATCCTAAACCGAAATGCCTGCTCTGCATTCGCTTGTGCTCCTGAGAGAGTGGGAAAGACGGAGAAGAGCTCGCCAAGCGCAAAGAAGACGGCCACGAGTACTCCGACCTTGTTTGGATATACTGGGGCTCACTGACGCGCAGTGCATCCAGCGATTTCATCTCGACCGTGAAGACCATCATCCACCTGAGCAGAGTCCTGGACGAACAGCTTTCCAGCCACCGTAATCACCTGCATTCCCTACCGATCCTCATCAAAATCGCCAGCGTTGTGTCTGTTCTTGCATCAGGGTCGTTTCAGAGGGTGGCTGAATTTTTAATTATGAGTTTTTAATAGTAGGTTACTCAGCATGAGTTCAAGCGTGGACATTGGAACATGCATTTTGTTGCACCTTTTCCTCAATAGCGCGTTTTTATTAATGAATCTCCACACGTCGAACATGTCTTTATACACAGGCCCAGCACCTGTGTCGTTTGGTATATTTATTTTTGGGTTTATGTCATACATAGAAACAAATGTTTTCCTTTGAGGCGATTCGTAATATAGCTCTCCCTTTGCATTTATTTTCAAAATCAGAGTTTGGTTTATGGTTTGAATGGATTTCAATGACATTCACATGGTAAATGCGTAAATCCACGTTCCACGTTTTCCCGACAGCCAAAATGAACGAGGCTGTGACTCCGTCTACTTCTATTTTCAATAAATCACGTTTCTGTCATGAGCCTGCCTTCATTCTGAAGTTAAGCGTTGTGGGCGTGATCAGAGCGTGTAGGGGAGAATACGCGTAACTGAAATGCGCGTAACTGGAGGTGCGCAAAAAAGGACTTACTTACGCGCGAATGGGAGAATACGGCCCAAAGTGAATCATCCAGTTTAATGGCAGCCATTGGCAGTGGTTGAGGTGAATTGCTGCCCCGCCCACCACCCGTCACCCCCTTTGAAGTACTTAAAAGGCATTACATTATGTTATTGTCATTTGGCAGACACTCTCATCCAGAGTGACTTACATACAGTAGGTCCACCTTTTTTTCCACCTTTATCCACAGCTAGATATGTACTGAGGCAATTGTGGGTTAGGTACCTTTCACAAGGGTACAACAGCAGTGCCTCAGCAGGGAACTGAACCAGCAACCTTTGGGTTGCAAGCCCTGCTCCTTACCACTGCACCACATGACTTTATACAAATGCAACCCCCTTACTACTAGTTGCATCCTCTTGTGATGTCACTGTAATAAGTGTTTGGGGGTGGAACAAAATATGATGTGACAGTCTTTAGATGAACCACAAATTAAAATATATCTCCAGAGGGAAGGATCACAAACCACAGTGTGGTCTGTTGTTTGCATTCAGGCATTCTTAGTACTTTGACAGAACCAAAATGGTACTTTTCCACAGAAACGTACTTCCCACAAAATTATCCGCGTAAGTAGTTTATTTTGAAGACCATTAGCAGTCAGACTGAGTCTGAGCAGATGAGTGGATGGGGTTATGAGCCCCTGCAGACCTAGGAAGACAAAAAAAAACAAAAAAACAGAATCACATGTTAGCACTCCCACCTGCAGGATATCCTGTAGCATAACAGACTGTGGATTCACCCTTGTACTAGCAAGTGCTCTGAAAACATGGGCAACCAGGAAACTGTGGTCTCTGGGGGTTTTTTTCACTTCTGTATTTTATGAAATAAACATTCTCAAGCGGGGAGGGGGGTGGCAAGCGGTGGTCTATGCATGGCAGAGCTGGGCGGCACCCTTTGCTTGTACCAGTCAGGCAGCGAATTCTGTGCAGACCTGTTATCTAAAGCTCCACAGGGCACAGGGCAGCAGGCACTGCCAACATTTAGCCAAATGTCAGTGGTCTGGAATATGACACAGCTCAGCAGCGACAGCCATCAGATGCCTCCTGCTCGCGGCACCTCTGCGCCGCTCGGTCAGCGCGCCCTGCCCCCGGTGCCTCTCCGGTGTTATTAGCGGACTGCACTCAAGTTTCTCAGCGTTTCGCTGTCAGCCTGCCCGCGGCGGACTCTCCGGCCGTGTTCAAAGACACATCTACAGGCAATCACCCTAACGCAGGACCACGAGGAGGCAGGCAACACGGAAGAGGAAGATGATGGTTCGCCTTTATCTACCAAACGATGGGTGCAAATACACCTGTATTTGGCCCCACCACAGACCCTAGCAATCATATGGAAAAAGGGCGTTTTTTGTTTTAATCCAGATGGAACGTGCCTTCAATGGGGATGGATTAATACAACAGACGATTGGTGACGTCAAGATCATCCACAGCTCTTTCTTTGACATATGACTCACTCATTTATACCACTGATTGTAGACATCTGCAATGGTTTCGGCTTCTTCGCGATACCGCGTGGATGGTCATATTTCTTCGCAGACTTCAGGTTTGTGTCAGCTAAAAAGATGCCGTTGGTCGAGCTAGGATTGAAATGCGCGATTGTATTACTTATGGGGGGGGGGGGGGGGGGGGGACATTTGTGTTTTTATTTCCCCCTTTTCCTCGTTTGTGGAGTATACAATTACATACTTTAATTATATACTTTAAAACAAATGACTGACTTAAATGAGACTTAATGTGCCTTAAATTCAGGAAATTTCTTTCGAGTACGTTTGTTCCATTACTAATTACTGAAATTATACCGTAAAAGATATTATAACGCAGGGGACATTTTGCACGGTAGGATGTAACGATTACTCTTGAACAGTTATTTGATAAGTGTGTGATGGGCTAGTTTGTAAGGCTACTTCCTTGTCCCGCTAGTTGATAGCTTTTTAAAACGCTGGTATTTTAGGTAGTTGTGGGATAGGATATGTTCACGATGCAAAATGGGTCGGCAATAGGGAATTCCGTAAGGAATTTGTTTCTTTTTCCTAAATTCAACAACTTTAATTCGCAAACTAAGTGGGGAGGTTTAAAAGTTCAGCAAGAAATTGTAATAATAACCAAGTAAATAGGCCTAACCTTTTTAAATCTCACATTTTCAGACAATTGCCATATATATTTAAACTGCGCAGTCCGTATTCTGTTACTTCTTCCGCTTAATTATATTTATCAGGCTTCCTTCTTAGCCAATTGTTTAAACGCCGGTTTTGCTATACTTGGGAAACAAGGTTTTGGAAGCCATCATTAGACAGTCGGATGTGTGGAAACTAGCGTTTGTTAGTGTTATTAGTCATGATTAAAACTCAGTTTAGTTTAGGCAGTGGGAACGTTGTGGTCTCCAGAGGATTAGGCTAAATAGGCCTACTGCTTTCATTTCTGCGTAAACCGTCAGCATCCTGTTTGGCACTCGCGCGAGCTCGAATATGGCTGGTATCCCGCCCATGTTTCATGAAAACTTATTAGACGCAGTTGTACTTGCACTTTGTAAGTCTCCTGAATGACGAAATGTAAATGTAGCCTAATGTAGGCTTATAAATTCGACCATAAATCGGATCAGATATTTCAGATGGGTACTCTTTACGCATAATGGAGAATCAGAATAGTGGGTTTAAAAATGTGTTGTCCTGTGAAGTTATTCCACAACGCAAAACAATTACATGTCGTCACTTTGCAGACGCTATTACCTAGACTTAAAGTGAACAAGTTTCAAATATCAGAAAATACGTTTACCGGTGGAAAACACCTGGGAACACGTAAATCGATTTCCTTATTCACACAATTCAGCTACAGTCCAGCTACATGGTCTAAGAGGCTGACCAATGTCAAAGGAGGAACAGTGTTGGGTTTTATTGCTGTTTATCTAGAGGCTAGATCAGGACAGCGTATACTAAGTGTTTAAGGGAGACGGGGTTGTGTACATCTTATGTTCATGTCACCATTGCGGACCTGATTACGTCTCACAGTCAATACGTTAACGAAGATAACGGATATTGCCTTGGACAATGCAATCTTCCATATATTGACAATAGGGCAAAGAATGAGTGGGGTGTGTCGGAAAAACTGAGAAACACAAGTCAATGTGAATTATCTGTGAACCTTCACTCCGCCCTGCAATGCTCCTTTAATAAAAGATAGGATGGTTTTAGTGCAATTACAGTTTAGTGCAATTTTGGTAATTGTCATTATCAAATCTTAGATTAGTTTGTGTATTGTGAGCTTCCTTCTCTGACTCCGCCCCGTGACGCTCCTTTAAAAAAGGGTAGGATGTTTTTAGTTCATTTACAGCAGGGGTGTCCAAACCTCTCCTGGAGGGCCACTTGTCCTGCATGTTTTAGATCTCTCCCTCCTCCAACACAGCTGATTCAAATGATCAATTCGTTACAAACTCCTGAAGCTACTGAATAACAAACTGATCATTTGAATCAGCTGTGTTGGAGCAGGGAGAGATCTAAAACATGCAGGACAAGTGGCCCTCCAGGAGAGGTTTGGACACTCCTGATTTACAGTTTAGTGCAATTTTGTTGTGCGAAAAAGTCGACATAACTGACCAATAGGAACACTGTGGACATACATAACTGTAGAAACGCCCCATACTCCAGACTGCCAAGAGTTCACAATTTGACATTGTGACATATGACATGACGCAAACCTTGCGTAAAATTCGCATACGTAAGAAACAGTGTGTCTCACATTTTGCAGCGTAAAAACAGATGCTCATGTGACACTAATGTTTCTCGTCACAACTCCTGAACTATCTCCTTACCAAGTATCTCAAATTGTAAATAATGACGCCTTGAAAACACAAATTTCTTAAATCGTCATTATTTCCGTTATGCATAAATACAGTTAAGCACTATCAAAGAATGCAGTATTACAAAACCAGATCGTGCTCTGTTCTGTTCCAGAACCCAGGCTCCCATCAATCAACTCTAATGCAGGCTAAGCTCAAATTCAGCAACTGACTTGTGAATAAAAATCTATGGATACCTCTGGTCTATTAGGATTAACTGACTAAGAGTATTGGAAGCCTTGAAGTATAGATCTCATACGCTGTGCTTGTCTCTACTACAGGTTTCAAGGCCCACAGCTGGATGCACATGGAGACAAAACAGATCATATGCTTCTTGATAATCTTTGTGCTCTTGGCAGTCACATGGTTCACTGGCAGACAATATTCCAGCTCAAACCCTCAAGAACGTTGGCACAGCTCAAACTCTGAAGTACATCAGACTTCATGCCAAGCAAACAAGCAAAGTATAACCCAAATTAAAGATTCGAAACATCTCATGGTTTCGGCTTTCAAAGACCACCGAGAAAATGAGGCAACCCGCATTATCAGCATATTCAAAAGAGATGAACACAAACAACTGTTTTGCATTTTTTACTGTGCCAAAAATTATCAGCGTGCAACTGAGGCAAAAATAGACATGCACAGCGACCATTTTGGATTTCCTTTCGTCACGACAGATGTGCTCTGTGAAGACATTCCAGGCTGCAACGCCAGTCATGTCACTCTGCAGCTGACTCAAGAGGAAGTCCAATGCGAGGACTTCCTGCCAATATGGAATCAAAAAAAGCGGGAGGAAGCCTTCCCGTACAACTTCACTGTCTGCATCTCCAACCTGTTTGGAGAGTACAACAATGTCCTGCAGTTCGTACAGACTGTGGAGGTGTACAGGCTCCTGGGCATTCAGAAGGTGGTCATCTACAACACCAGCTGTGGCCCTGACTTGGAAAAGGTGCTGAACTTCTACATGAAGGAAGGCATCCTGGAAGTTGTTCCATGGCCGATAAACCGATTCCTCAACCCCTCTAGCGGGTGGAACTTTCAACAGCACAAAGGGGATCTCCACTACTACGGTCAGCTGACCACACTGAATGAGTGCATCTACAGGAACATGTACAAGTCCAGGTATGTGCTGCTGAACGACATCGATGAGATCATTGCTCCATACCAGCATGCCAACCTGCCGCTGCTCCTTGAGAGCCTCCAGCACAATCACCCACACGTGGGCGTGTTCGTCATCGAGAACCACATCTTCCCCAAAACGCTCTTTGACCAGAGCGGCCAGTTCAACCGCACCGAGTGGAAACAAGTGCCAGGGATCAACATCCTGGAGCACATCTACAGGGAGCCTGACCGAAAGAATGTTTATAACCCTACCAAGATGATCATCAGCCCCAGGCATGTGGTACAGACGTCCGTGCATTCGGTCCTGAAGAACTACGGGGAGACTTACAGAGTCCCGCCGGACGTCTGTAGGATCGTGCACGTCAGAGTACCCCTTCAAGGGCACCTGACCAAGGAGCAGCTGTTCGTAGACAAAAAGCTCTGGGAATATGAGAAGAATCTCATACCAAATGTAGATAATGTATTGAAAAAATCAGGGATATTGAATTGAGGTGGCAGAAGGGCTTTCACTGTAATTTCCAATATGAACATGGGGTCAGTTTCACTTCTCCCTGATGTCATGTCTTAACTGCTGATGAGAGAGAATTTTTAAATTTTTTCTTACTGAAATTAATTTTATAACTTTTGGGTGGAAGGACACACGAGAACCGCTTAGGTTGTTTTGCTATTAAACAGTCTTTTTTCTTTCAGGCCTACAACCTGCTCTCAGGGAGAAGGAGATAGTGCGAAACAAATAGGACACCTTGTAAGATGGCCACACACCTGTGAAAATTGTTGAAACTTAAAAAAATATATATTACAACCTGCTGCACCAGACTGTGCCTCCTTTTAATTTGTTGAAGCTAAAAGCACCTCAGGAGTTAAGGGTCAGCACCAGAGGCTTCTGATAACACAAGTCCAATAAATGACAAAACAACAGGGGAAAGTTCCAGGTGTTATTTAGGGTTAGGGTTAGGTTTAAGTATAACCAAGCAAAGTGTAACCCCAATTAAAGATTCAAAACATCTCATGGTTTCGGCTTTCAAAGACAGAGAAAATGGAGCAGCCCGCATTATCAGCATATTCCAAAGAGATGAACACCAACAACTCTGCATTTTTGACTGTGCCCAGCATTATCATCACACAACTAAAGCAAGAACAGACATGTAGACAGTGACCATTCTGGATTTCTTTTTGTCATGATGTCAGATGTGGTCTGTAAAAATGTTCCAGAATGCAATGCCAGTCAGTTACTCAAGTGCAAGTGACTCAAGAGGTGAAGAAAACAAGGAAGTTTCTCCAGGCAGTCAAACATTCCGACAATAATTCTCTAACAAGTTTCATTGACAACAATGCAGGGGCCATTTCTGAGCTCTGCTCATATAATTAATTAACTGCACAAATCCTGATGACAAACATCTTTTTTTTTCAACATGAATACTTCTCCAGTCAAGGACAGTCAGAAAAGGGAGAATGAACTATTGCCAAGAGTTCCTCCATCTCAAAAGAAGAATGAGATGCTGCCATTGCTAATGGTGGGCAGCAGTCTTGTACACTCGTAAGGAGCAGGGCTCATATCCAAAAGGCTGCTGGTTGGATTCCCCGCTGGGGCATTATTCTTGTACCTTTGGCCAAGGTACTTAACCCGCAGTTGACTCTAGTCTAGCTCTCCAAGATCAAGAATGTACACTGGACACTATTGCATCAGCAGTCAGCGGCGCTGTTGACTCCATCTTGACTCCTGGACTTTGATGCAACAGTCTGATACGACAGTGAAGGAATTACAGCTCAAACTGTCACGTACATCAGACTTCATGCTAAGCATATTCCAATGAGTATAACCCCAATAAAACATTCAGTACATCTTATGATATCTGCCTTCAAAGACCACAAAGGAAATGGAGCAATCTGCGTTATCAGAATCATCAAAAAGGCGAACACCACCATTTGCAGTTTAGATTTTTTGTTTTTCGTTTTTATTGCGCCTATCATTATCATCATGTAATGATAAAATACAAGCCGATATACAGCAGGCTAATAAAACAGTGAAGGAACTGACTGCTTAGCATGGGTGTCACGCTAAGGTTGTTGAACTACCCAAAAAGTCAGAGACACGGAGGACAGGCGCCGGAGAAATAATGTGCAACTGGTTGGACTGCTGATCTCCTGGAGCCGATTCCCTCCCTGGCCAGCGGGCACATTGAAATTGACCGCAGCCATTGCGTTTACAGTGGGAGAGAAGCCCATAACAGCAGACGTCCCCTGTAGACTCACCTTTAACTTACTTGTGTCCTTGAGATGGGCATTCGACAGCCTGTTCCTTTCAAATGGGACAGTCATACAGCGGCTCCTTTCTTGGTTTGTATTTTTTGGGGACACTGGAGTTGGCTGCTTGGATTGAAGAAGTATTCACATGAATTTTGTTAGGCTTGATGTGTTTCTACACTCCTTGGCCAATTACTGTCATATTTGTTCAAAAGTGGACACGGGGTGTTCTATGTTGTATGGGCATTTCTCCACTGATACTGAGTTGGTTGTATACCTAAATTGAACAGCAAATCTTGTCTTTTCTACTACATGTTGGGATACACTGTGATGAATATTGATATGGTTTATTTGTTCTGGCCATTAGCTGTATGCACTGATTAAGGGTTATATCTTTGTATGGGATGGAGTCATGAATCAACTATTGTTTATGCTTTTGCAGAACTGTAGTATCACTTCCTCAGGTTTGCCTTTCTTTTATATGTATTTTCTTTTTTATTCCTATCATGCAAGTGACAAAAGATTATTTCAGATTTGATTTTTATGGTTACGGGTACCTTGATGCTATGCCAGAGAGTTTCAGCAGACTTTCTGTACACTTGACCTACACTTACTTTAGTGATCTTAGTTGTGTGATATAATATGTAATCTGAACATCCTTTGTTTAAATGTTAATGGACTTAACTTTGCTGTGAAACAAATGCAGATTTTAGAATATCTCCGTAATAAAGGTGTCTCTGTGGCCTTGGTGCAGGAGATGCGTTTGAAGTAATTCAGCATCAATTGCTTCCAGAACAAACCGTCTAACCCTCTGTGTGCTGTTTTCACTTGATGCAGACGGGAAGGCTGTTATGTATGGGCTGTCTTTTTAACATTTTGGTACTGGAGAAGAAGTGTTTATGTCAATGGTTAAGACTCTATATGATGTAACTTGTTCTGCGGTGCTGACAGCCAATGTCACATCCCCCTCATTCCAATTAGAATGTGGATCGAGACAAGGCTGTCCACTTTCCCCAGTCTTGTTCTGTTTATCGTGAGAATCAGCAGAACAAGCAAGTAGACAGTCTGTGATGTGCCCTGTGAAACCTCTCCTTATATGCAGACAATATTCTTTTGTTGTTGTTGCTGGACAACATTGATACCTCCGGCCCACTGGTATTTTTAGAGAGATTTTAGTTAAATGTCAACATATAAGATAAATGGGTCTAAATCAACTTTAATGCACCTCAGTGCCTTCGCCTAGAAATGTTTCTTTTTAATGAAGACACTTAAAAGACTTTCACTTACTGTACCTTGGTGTGACCAACCATCCAAGCATCCCCAAGGCTATTAAGGACAACAACTCTGACAAGGCCTTGAGTAGAATGCAGATACTCAAAGATGCAACTATCTGAAAGTGTCGAATATTACAATGTAAGAGTATGAAAGAGTCACAGCTATTAAAATGAATGTATCACTAGAGCTCAATTTCTTGTTTTTTATGCTGCCACTTCCACCTTTCCCCAAAATGCAGTGCACTCCAAATTCATTTGGGAGGGCAGATGTCCTAGAATCGATCTAGCACCACTGCAATAGCCCAAAATGTGGGGAATGGTGGCTTTTTTCAACCATTAAATTTTATCATTGGTCATTCCAAATTTGAGCTCCACGCGCCTGAATTGATTCAGATTCTGAGGTCACTTGGAGCCCAATTGAATTATCTAAAGCCAAACTACAAAGACTGCGAGATCTTCTTTTCTGTGGAACGGGTCATGGAACTCTGAATCATAAAGTGGGTGGCATTATGAATAATTCCTTAGAGACAGGTAGAAAGATTCATGGGAGGGCCCTTTAAATTCTGAAAGTCTACTCATCGATGGCACAAATTCTATCATCTGCTTTGTGGCAGTCAACCATTAAGGCATTCTTCTTGGTCCTCTCTAGGTGTAAACACTTACAGGCAACCTATATGAAGATAATGGATTGCTTTCATTCCAAGACCTTCAAGATGAGTTTACCAGCATCATCCTGTTTTGTTCATTTACAACTAAGATCAGCTTTAAAAGCTTTTGGAGTTCCATGCCCCCCCCCCCCCCCCCCCCCCCCCCCCCCTCCATTCAATCTGTGAGGAAACCACCAGCTGCTACTTTACTGTTGTATTGAGAGCTAAAAGTGCCTTGAACCCAAACCAAATCGGGACATTATTTGGTCCAATCTCAATGCAACTTCTAAAAATTTAGCTCACCAACTCACCCAATTTAAGGTCGTCCACGGGACTTACACAACACCTTACAAAAGATTTCAGATGAAAATACAACCTACTTATTGTCACTTACATTGAACCAATTCTCCTGGAACATTTCTTCACGTGGGAGTGTTCTGTGGTTGCCAGTTTTTAAGATTATTACTACTATTATTATTACTAGAAAAATGTTATTTACTGGTTTCACTTCTGCTAGGAAAACTATTTTGCAGAATTGGATAACTTTTGTATGAAACCTACTGAAAACTGTGAACCTTTAATGTACAACTTCTAGGTTCAATATGGCTCAACCATTTACCATTGAGGCGTGGCAATTTTTATCATTACACATAGCATGTTTTATTCGATACTTGGTTATAAACAGAGCGTTGTGTTCTGGAATAAGACAGAATATTTACTATTTAATATTTAATGCTTTTGTGATTCACTGAATTAAGGGCTTGCTGCTGACAATTTTAAGGAGACAGCGAGATGTGAAATATGCAAAGACGGTACATAAAACAACTGCAACTTTTAGCTGGGCGGGTGCAGGGTATGGGGGAGCTCCACATGATTCAGGGTAAACCCACAAGGTAAAACCACACGGGAGGCTGAAGGCAGGCCATTGGTTCCGTAGAAGAAGAAGGTGCCATTTACAAAGGCGCTTGAAACTGAAACCAGTAGGAAGCAGTTAGAGAGAACCAGTGCAGTTACTGACATGACAGTCCATCAGTTTCAGGCAGACAAAGACATAGCAAGTGGAAGGCAGAGTCTTCCAAAGGGTTTTGTTAGGGAGAGGAGACACCCCCCCCTCCTTCCCAGAGAAGTGGGACAGCTACTTTCACTAAAGAGCTGGAGAAGACACCCAAAATACAGTATTGGGAGGCGGTGAATGCCAATGCACCCCTCTTGTGTTTGCTAGCCTAAGCAGTGACCAAGGCGGGCCTGTACACAGTAGATATGAAGCCGAAATAGACACAGAATTGATAAAATCAAGCTTAGATGGCCTGTTTATCTGCGCATAGCTGATATCCCACACACATTTTAGCAGGTGAAAACTTATGATTTAGTCTAGTGGCTCTCAGACCCCTGCACACCACTGATTTAATGGAGGGCGGAAAAAAAAACATTTGACCAAAACCAGTTGGCTTCTAATACTGTATTCTTCATTCACACTGCCCACCCTTTTAGAATGGGCCACACCTTCTAAAAGCACCACTTCAGGAAAACGCCAAAATCCACAGCAAATCGGGTGACAGGTCCTGCTTTCCTCTGGAAACGTACTGTGGAAAACAACACTCTTCTGAGCTAACAGCAAGTCTCATCCTGGCCACACAAGCGAGCACGCGTCACCGCAAAAATTCTCAAACGGGCATTTCACAAGCACGTGTTGAAATATATGGCGTAAACATACACAAAACGGAAAACTGAAATTTTTTTGTGAAATGTGAAAAGTATGATCAGCAGTTATTCCCTTATAAATCACATTTCCATGTAAGGAGCTGCCAGCTCCTGCAACAATGTATTGGATCATTTTTTTTTTTTTTAATTCTATTAAAAATTATGCAGTGCATAAATATATATTAAGGAGTTACATGAATTCTGTGTGGACCTCATTCAGCAAACGATGTGTACAATGAACTTTTTAGTTTCCACTAAAACAAAACTGTTCATCCTGAGCTGTTCATCCTGAAAGCAAAGGGTTGGCCTACAATGGACCATGCACTTTTAACGCAGTAGTACACGATTAAATGGGAAGAGAAGGGAAACTTTAAAAATATCTGTCAGTTATTCAATGACATCATGAAAAGAAAGATTAGAGATCCAAAACATTTATGCTGCTGTACACACGGTAGTGGATCTGTGCTTGTGCTTACATTTTCACACACGCTCACGATTTTGACAATACCGAGCTAAAATAAAAACCAAAAAAAGGGGTGAATTATAAATCACATCTTGTATCATAAAGAGTTGCCCTACCGCATATAACTATCTTGTGCAAAGTCACAGTTTGGTCTGTAACCAATTAATATGAATGAAACATATTAGCCCACTAACACCACACAACGTATACAAGCACCTTACAGCAGTTCACTTCCACACTGCATATGTTCTCAGAGAAGCTGTTTTGTATACACTCACACACACCCACTTTCTTCACACGAACGCACAAGCTTGTTTAAATATGTACACACACATTACTGTACATTAAAGTGCTGCTCATATGTACATAAGAGCAGACATTAATGTACACAATCAGAACCACACCAATAGTGTATATTAAAAAAAAAATGTTACCATAATGGTAAAATTCAGGAAGACAAAACACTCGCGTAACACTCAAGTAACCTCCGCCTCCACCACACACATACGCACCCATATTTACCAGAGGACACCTCCCCTGCAGTTGTTATTCAATCGTCAAGGTTATCTCATGGAAAAAAGGGCTGTCTAATCTGAGCAGCTTCACACAAAGATCTTCACAGCTCCTTCCACACCCTGCACGCACACACACACACACACACACACACACACACACACACACACACACACACACACACACACACACACACACACACACACACACACAGACATGCACCACATACACGCGCACACACACACACACACACACACACACACACACACACAATCTCCACTAACAGCACAAGACACATAACCGTTGTGCAAGAGTGACCCGACTCAGCGCAGTTTGGCATAGTAGTGTTCAGCGCACTGGTTCCAGCCGTTAACCTGTAAACTCAAATCACAGTGAGAAAACCTGGACTGCCGATCACAGTGTGCTGCACTGACGACAAAGAGTGACAACAGCGAACTTAAATTGGATAAATATTGACTTTTAATACCTGGAAACATAAGCACATGATGGAATACTAAGTTCAAAGTTGAGCTTAAAAAAAAAAAAAAACCTGTCCCAGAATGTCCAAGTGCAGAAAATGGGCTTCTGAGCACAAGAAGCCACAGGTTGTACATTGTCATTTAGCAAATGTAGCTGCAGTGTTGACGTGGCATCTCCCAGCAACGGCCTACGAGGAACGGGTAGAGAGTGCTGGCACTGTACAGTCAACAGCTGCAGCCGTCTCGAGACCTACCTCACCCCTTCATTTGGGGTTCTCGAAAAAACACCAGCAAATAGGCTAACTTCATCTCTGCTGTAACATGGTTTTCATGAACAAGAATGACGACAACTTCGACGAACAGACCAGACATAAGGTTCCTCAGAAAAATGAAACCAGGTGTTAGTGTTTTACTTTGCGGTGGGTGTTCTTCCTTACACTGATGCAGTAAGCACGTGGGGACAGCGCCCCCGTGTGGCACGGGGTGAGTCCGCACGTGCTGGCTGGCTACACTCGACTCCTTCACACAGTCTAGATTAGAAGCTAAAAGTTTATGTGCAGGTGGTTTTTTTTTTTGTTGTGTGTCTGTGTCCGTGTCCACGCATGTGTGTATGTGTGTGTTTGTGTGGCAGCTTGCAAAACTTTGGTTCATGCAATATCTCAACTTCAACGGCCCACAGATCTGAAGGAAGCAGCACCGGTTTCCTCCCGTCGGCTTTCGCGTGTCCGAGTCCCCGGGACGGCCTGCGACTCTAGCCGTTCTCCTTCCAAAGTACCAGATGAATGCTATGGTCAGGCATGCTCGTGGCAAACACTAGCCCAGAGTCGTTCTGTCCGTCCAGCCCGTTCAGCCAGGAAGTGACACCCGGCAGGAAGCTAGACCCTCTTTTGGACTTCCTGTAGGCAGGAAGAGGCCAGCGTCCCGTTATGGTCTCTGTCCTGAGGTCCATGATATACAAGTAATTGTTATCGAACAACAGAGCGAACACTTCTCCAAAACTGAGCAGAGACAGGTTGGCCGAGTCCTGCGTTTTGATGACCCTGAAAGAGAGAGGAAACAGATGGTGTGGATCTGCTGCAAGACTCACTGCCAGAGCATCACATCCTTTTTTGTTTTTACTTTTTTTTTTGTTGCTGTTGGCCCATTTCTCTGAAATTAAAACAAAAGTGGTGAGACCTGTCAAAACACATTGCCTGCACTAAGTTTATACACGTAACACAATCCTAGCACGCTTAGTCAAAATATCTGTACTAAAACTGTACACAGACGATAAAGGTTTGCCCAGGGATAATAGAACACAAGGTCACATCACATTGACAGCACGTTCAATAGTCTCATTACAAACATCAAGAGTTTAGAGAAGAGAAAAGAGTTTATTTCACTGGTTGGTCTCCCCACCCACACCCAAAGAATTCTTCCTCCAAATGTGTCGCTCATTGGTACAGCCTCAGACCCCCGGGGGCAGTTCAGCAGACAGACACTGAGCGCAGGATACTTACATTTTAGTCTGGGAAAGGCTGCCCCTATTTCAGTTTAGGAAAACGCGCCATTAACGGTTCAGCCTTGAAGAGCTGCCTGAAAGGGCGGCCTTTCCGACTGCTGTCCAATCACGACAGCCAATTTCCTGCCTGCCTGTGCTTTTCCCCGCCCTTGCCCAGGGGTGTGCCATGACTGACAGAGCAGTAACCAATCAGATTTTGTGCTGAACGCACGTGCGGTGCAGGGCAGTGTAAATGACTCAGTTGGGCCTTCTCCTGAAGGTGGCGTCTTGGCCCACAGCCGTTCAGCTTGTGGGGTCAGAGCACCTATTGTCCAGGGTCTAATTGCTCAAGAAAACCAAAGCCTGACTGAGAACCCAACTCTGTCACTACGCAATGCAGATCTGGCTTAGCGCATGCCAGATAGCTGTAATGAAACCATAAATCGCTCTCCGAGATGAATCAGGAACAGAGAAGCCATTCCGTCACCTCACAGGGTCACGTCAGTACTGGCATGGGTGTAAAACTTCCACTGGTGAGTTAGGGAGCCAGAACAAACTTGTGTTTGCTTTAAAAAGGGTCATGATGAATACACAATGCTGTGAAGTTTGATTAATCCAGTCGCTACCGTCGAGATTTGGGCTTTGAGCTGCAGGAAGAAGCTGCATGGTATTTTCTCAAAAGAAACAGAAACATCACAACCACCGCATCTAAAAACTTGCACCATTCCCACACACAACACAGATAATGACGGACAGGCAAGCAGAGGACAGGACGAAAGGGCAGCATGGTTACAGTTGTGTAAGGGGTGGGAGGTATTCTCTCTTTCGGGGAATTGGAGTTGTGTAAAGTTCTTACCGTTCTGATATGTGCGACCACGTCAACAACTCCCCTGCAGCTGGCTTACTATTGTAGAAACAGATGCAATTAGTACACAGCTGGGCACACCACAGTGTGAGCTCACAACAGACATCTACAGACACGCGCACACACACACGCACGCACGCACGCACACACACACAGATACATGCGTGCACGTGCGTGCGCACACACTAACACCAACCCATACACACATGCATGCACATTTGCATGCACATTCACAAACACCCAAGATTACAAATCACTACCATCTGCACACATACACACACCAACACCCATTCATACACGCAAACAAACACAGGGGGACCTGCTGGCTCTTTCGTTCACGGGGAGTTTGGAATGTGCAACACTGGGGTGTGAAAGGTCAACACAGGCCATAATGTGAGGTGTTACCTTATGTGTCATCTTGTGGGGAAAGTCAATACCGTAAAGCATTACTGCTCAGACGTGTGTGGACTCTGAGGGAACGGACTCAGAGGGAGTGGTAAGTGATAAAGAACTGAACTGAACTTTAGTAAAAACACCCCCTCCCAGACCAGCTGACTGCAAAGGTACCACAATGATAACATACAGCATTGTGTATTCACCAACCCTTTCCCTCAGCTACAGTGTGAAGGTTAGAAATAACACAGTGAGAACACTTTTTATCTTTACCCTTTGATGTACCCGCCCGTTCACAGAGGGGACGCCACTCCCACGGCCCGCCACATCCACCCTGTCACACACTCACTGAAAGAGCACTCCTGGCCGCGTTATCTGTGTCTTGTCTATACAGACGAGTGCAGCAGGGGCTGGCCAGGTACCTGATTATCTGGTAGCTGGCGAAATCCCACTGGTACAGGCCCAGGTCGGAGCTGCAGACGATGTAGCGGCCGTCGAACTGCAGCCGTGGCTGCAGACACACGCTGCGGTCCTCCGACACGCTCAGGGTCTTCAAGCACTTGCAGTTGATCTCTCTGCCTATTGGCCAAACCTGATCACGTGACAGGAAGAAAATGCACTGTGGTAAATGCACTGTTCCCGTGTGGTTAGCCGTCTCCCCTTTCTGCAGCTTCTGCAGCCCAACGGCGTGTTTCTACCAAGCAGTACAGTACAGTTCGGTACAGTACGGTACGCAATTATTTGTGTTTCCATCATCAAAAGTTGCGAACCATACCAAAATAAGCGTACCGTACCGTACTGGTTTTTGGTACCCTTCTGCTGGGGTACCGAGCATGGTGGTACGGTTTGTAAAGGATGGAGCTACACCCACTGCCGTCCGTTGATTGGTCGAAGAGAGTCGCCACTTCCGTGCGACAACGTGAATACAATCTAGGGCTGTCAATGTTAACGCTCGTTCACGATTAATCTGGAAACTTTAACGCCTTAATGTTTTAATGCAAATTATCAACTTCCTTCCGTAATTCCAGCACGGATATTTACCTGGCTGAATTACTGAAAGGAGTGGCAAACGCAGATGTGCTGAACGGCAAATTGTAAAATTACTGAGCTGTAAAATTACAGCTGTATTTAATTAAAGGCAATTCATTTGCAGACTTTCACAACTGATTCAAAAAAATCAAAGCTTTATGCAACAAATCATCAAGTGATTTCTAGTATCTATTAATGCATTCTAGTATTCTTGTATGACCTTATTCCCGTCTGTGTGCTAAATTCTTTAAAGTCTTAGTTAAAGAGTGCCATCTTTTGGACGCTATGAAATACTGCACTTCTCTGCGACTTGCGAAATTGCTTGCTCATGCTGCATCTGTTGAGTGAGGATAATGACTGTACCCGAAAACAAACATAAAACAAGATTAGAACATTTATTATGAATCTTACCTTTATTTCATATTTATCTGCACTTAATAAAATGTAGTCACCAGGACTATGCATCAAAGACTCCACTTGACTCTTCTGTAAGACCACCTGAAAGTAAGAGAAAAAGGCTGTCATATTTTAAACAGCAGTACATAACCCATACACGAGACCAGATATATATATATAGACAAAATGTGAAATGTGAAATGAACGTTGCAATAAATAAAATGCGAGAAGATCCACGTGACACTGCGTATATGATGAGCAGTTGCCAAGGTTACATGCCCAGGCCCTTATCTACTATGCCACACAGCTGCCAGACTGGCCACGCCCAGACTCCAGGCCTGGCAGCCACAGTGAACCTAAACCCATCATAACCACGTTTTCCATTAAAACAGGTCTGTGCGGCTGAAATGGCCAATTGCTCCTAATAAGGCATCTATTCTGGGCAACTTCACTAAAACACTAACCTGTCTTTACCCCTTTGCTTGGGTGGGCAAAGGAGGACAAGGGCCCTGTTTTTACATAAGGGCCTTACATTTATCCCACAGGTGCACAGATAGAGAAGGGCTCCGTATTTACAGAAGGGCGTTACCTTTATTCCCCAGGTACACAGGTAGAGATGAATGTTCAGAGCAGGTAGAGAAGTACCTCTGTAGAAGGGCCCTACAGTTTTCACGTGTGAGTGTGGAGGCAGAGGTGGCCCCTACCTTCAGACATGGGCCGAAGACACACCTCTTCAGACTCTACCTGGACTGACAGCCTTGCCATTTTGACCTTGTAAATCTAAGATTCTTGGCTTGTACTTGGAGCTCTCTCTCTCACCTTGCATTTGTAGCACGTTTTTGCCTAGGTAGCACAGCGGTACTTTATTGTCCCAGTGATTGTATTCGATATATGTAACCTTAGTTCAGATTAGCTCTGGCTCACTACACTGACCTTGTGCTCAGCTTCAGCACTATCTGCATAGTGCTGTACACACCTTGCCCTTGTACCTGTTGTCTGCCCACTATATGCACTCTTGTACGCCGCTTTGGATAAAAGCGTCTGCTAAATGAATAAATGTAAATGTAAATGTACCTTTGTGACCCACTCCGTGTGTCCCGTCAGGGTGTTCAGACATGCCCCTGCGGACAAGGACCACACCTTCACAGTGAAGTCCGCAGAACCGCTGACTAATGTGTCCAGCTCATCGTTGTAGTCTATACTGAACACTTCATGAAAAACAAGAGAGACAGAGAGAGCAAAGCGAGTTGGACTTTTCATTTAAGGTACAGTACACTGTAATCTGTAAAGTATAAACCCACTGTAAACTCATTCGCACTGCAGCAGGTTCAACGAAACACGTCAACTGTGCCCCATTGCTTCTAAAAGTATTAAAATGCCAATATGTCCAATTACCTCTTTAAAAAAAGTAAAAAAAAGAAAAAAAAAATGTATGCAAGTAAACAGATTTTGCTTCTTACAAAAACAAGCTATGCAGTCACATCATTTGCAAGCAAGCTACTGACAGGTAATCTCTCTATTGTGTAAATATGAAGATTAATAGCTTACCCTGCGAGTTAAAAAATATATGCTGATTAGCTAGCAACATAATGTTTGCTTAACTATGACTCATCTCTGTTGTCTTCCATAAGTTTACTCCTCACAAATAATTCTGCTGACAGCATGTATTCGGAAATAACAAAAATGACCCGCGGAAACACAAAACAAACACTTCTTTTAGCCTTCACAGGTACAAGTCTGATCAGTGAAACAGACTCCTCCTGTCTCCTCTTTGTCTTTTGCAAGGGCCTCTTGAGCAGACTCCCGTGTGCTCATTTGCACTGACTGAGCTATGCTTATACTCCCTAGATTACCACTGTAACCTCCAATGATTAATTCGCACCAGCCTCATGAGAGGAGTCACAAGCTGACGCAAGATCAGAGCTGCGGCCCTCTCCATCAGCAGAGACAACTAGCCGAGCTAAAGACCCATGTCCCTGGCTGAGGAAACTTCTCTCCCCTCTTGTTCTGGCTCATTCCCAAGCTGCTGGGTTCAGCAACACTCGCATGCAAAGTGCATTCTGAAATCACTGCCTTTCTTTCACCACACAACTAGTGGTCAGTAGGACCAGTCAAAGCCAAACTCTGCAGACTAGAGAGACAGACAGACAGAAAGAGAGAGAGAGAGAGTGTAGCAAGGAATATTTTTTGTTCAGTCAATACCACAACCTCTTAAACATTATTAGACAGAGACAGAGACAGAGAGAGAGAGACAGACAGAGAGAGGGAGCCGAATTTGGAAGCTTACCAGCACCGGTGTGGCCACGGAAGTGCTGGATTTTCGCACCCGAGCTCCACTCCCAGCAGGCAATGGTGTTGTCGAAGGACCCCGTCACCAGCTTCTGCTCGTCGAACTTGACGGCAGCGCAGGTGTGTGTCTGGATGCCGTAGATACACTGCCCCGTGCAGACGTCCCACAGCTTGGCAGAAAGGTCATCGGAGCCTGCGGCGATGACAGCATCACAAGGAGTACAATCTTTAATATTAATCATACCAACCATGTTTCTGTCATTAGCACTACTGTTGTTCTCACCAACATTACAATTCACAAGTAGGGACCCATAATCATCATCCATGGTGATTTATAGAGCAGTACAGACTTACAGGTGAGGCAACAGAGATCTGTTGTATCTGACTGTGACATCATATCTAATGTAAAACTCATACAAGCGACAGTGTGGCATAGCGGTAAGGAGCAGGGCTCGTAAACAAAAGGTTGCAGGTTCAATTCCCTGCTGGGGGACTGCTGCTGTACCCTTGGGCAATGTTCTTAATACTGCCTCAGTAAATATTCAGTTGTATAATCGGGTAACATGTAAAACTGTAACCTATGTAAATCGCTCTGGATAAGATGTAACGTAATGAATCATCATCATGAATTGGCAGTCAGCACTAAAATGGCAGACGGGACTACTGCCATACGTGCATAAATACTTAAATTACAGGAGTTGTGTTTTATTAATTTATTTCAAATGATTTATGTCTGTGCATAAATCATAAACCCTACATGTACTATCAACAGCTGCTTATGACAACATGCAGCAGTTACATCTACGGCAACTGGCAACACTCATGTCTGTTGGAACAACTGCATGAATCCTTTTATTGCCAGCTTTGTCCCTTTTGGTTACAGAGGTCTGAAACATATTGTTTATGAGTGGGTTGCAAGACCTTTAGCAGCCGTGTGGGAGGCTCTTGAGAAAGGACATGCATATCTGACTGACCACAAGGATGACACTAAGCACATAATAAGGCAATGGAGACAATGTACTGTTCATGTGTGGGTTGCAAGACCTTTAGCAGCTGTTCAAGGAGGCTCTTGGGAGGGGACACAGCTATTTGACTGACCACCAGGGATTACAAAACTACATAGACTATGAAACACTCGTAAGCCAACTTTGTCTTTGACAGAGTTGGTTTGAAGCTCTAGGGTGCAACTTTTGAACCACTTGGTAGCCATATTGTTCATTTTTTTCCTGCACAAACAGAAATAGAATAAAACGAAATAAAACGTCCCTACAACCTACACACCCACTCCTCATTGGTCCGCCGGTCTCCGGCGTTACAGGCCACACCCACCTGTACAGAGGAGGCCGTCCCTGTAGTAGAGGGCATAGACTCGGGCACTGTGACCGATCAGCGAGGACGTCTCGAAGGCCTCCTGGTCTTTCAGCTGCTTCATCCTCAGCTTGGCCTTCAGGTAGAGCCTCTTCCAGTGTGCGGCGTCCTGGATGGAGTCGTCGATCTGCCAGCCCAGGTCGCGGCAGGCGCCCTGCCAGACCTCCGTGCAGGCGCTGATGGCCTTGTTCCACTGCTTGCACACCAGGCAGCAGGTGAGCAGGGTCTTGGGGTCAAGCCAGCGCAGCAGGTAGAAGGTGAGCTCCAGGGGCAGCAGCTTGAGGAAGTCACGCTTCAGCAGCGTCTCCAGGCTGTTGGAGAGGTGCCGCAGCTGGGCCGCGCCGCTCAGACCGATCAGGTGGTCCAGCGACTGGTTCTTCTGCTGGTCAGTCAGCGTGAGGAAGGAGGCGGAGACTGACTCCAGCCATCCCTCAAAGGCCTTCTTCTCCATGAGGACATGTGAAAGTTTACCTGGGGGAGTGGATGGACAGACACACACACAAACACACAAACACACACACACACACACACACACACACACGCACACACACATCAGAAATTCAACACCAAAAAGCATGCATGAAAGCCACATGTTCACATGCTAAATAACATGTGCTAAAATAAGAATCTCTGGGAAGGTGTGGCGTCAAATATCACGTCAGCTTGGATTCAGAACCCTTGCAAGCTATGGTCACGTAGCAACAGACAGTCTGTGCAACAGACTCATTACAGTTCCAGACATTGGGGACGTTAGGGTAAAGAGACTGATTTGGCAAGCGGTAACACACCTTAGGCTCCAAAGTATTAAAACATACATATGTCATCAGATGAAAAATCCTCATTGATCTTCACTGAACCCCATTTTACATTCTGGTGGATCACACAACACATTTAATGACTGAGAATGCACTCTTATAAGAAATACATAATACAAAACATATACACCATGAGCCAAAACATTATGACCACTCACAGGTGAACCAAATAACTTTGATCATCTCAAAACAAGGGCACATGTCAAGGTCTGGGTAGATTAGATTGTAAGCGAACAATCAGCTCTCGTACTCAACGTGTTGGATGCAGGAGAAATGGACAGGAGTAAAGAGCTGAGCGACTTTGACAAGGGCCAAATAGTTATGGCCAGAGGACTGGGTCAGAGTATCTCTGAAACGGCAAGGCTTGTGGGGTGCTCTCAATCAGCAGTGGTGATCACCTACTGACAGTGGTCCAATGAGGGACAAACCACAAACTGGCGACAGGGTGTTGGGTGCCCAAGGTTCATTGATGCGCGAGGGCAACGAAGGCTATCCCTTCTGGTCCAAACTGAAAGAAGGTCTACTGTGTCACAAGTCACACAAAATTTTAATGATGGTTACGGGAGGAATGTGTCACAACACACAGTGCATCGCATCCTGCTGCGTATGGGGCTGCGCAGCCGCAGACCGGTCATAGTGCCCATGATGACCCCTGTCCACTGTCAAAAGGCTACAATGGGCACGTGAGCGTTGGAACTGGACCTTGTAGCAATGGAAGAAGGTCGCCTGGTCCGATGAGTCCCATTTTCTTTTAGATCACGTGGATGGCCGTGTACGTGTGCGCCGTTTACCTGGGGAACTGATGGCACCACGATGCACTGTGGGAAGACGACAAGCTGGTGGAGGGAGTGGGATGCTTTGGGCAATGTTCTGCTGGGAAAGCCTGGGTCCGGCCATTCATGTGGAGGTCAATTTGACACGTGCCACCTACCTAAACATTGTTGCAGACCAGGTACACCCCTTCCTGGCAATGTATTCCCTGGTATTCCCTGATGGCAGTGGCCTCTTTCAGCAGGATAATGCGCCCTACCACACTGCACACATTGTTCACACAATGGTTTGAGGAACATGATGAAGTGTTCAAGGTGTTGCCCTGGCCTCCAAATTCTCCTGATCTCAATCCAATTGAGCATCTGTGGGATGTGTTAGACTGACAAGTCAAATCCACGGCCTACTGCACCTCACAACTTACAGGACTTGAAGGATCTGCTGCTAATGTTTTGGTGCCAGATATCACAGGACACTTTCAGGGGTCTTGTAGAGTCCATGCCTCGGGGGTCGGCGCTGTTTTGGCAGCACACGAGGACCAACAGCATATTAGGCAGGTGGTCATAATGTTTTGGCTCATTGGTGTACATTCACATTCTATAGTTATTCACACAATTGGACAGTCACTGTGCAATTCATGTTAACTAATAACCTGGCATACAAACCACCTAGTTACAAATTCGAATGCCTAGCTTGCAAACCGCGATGCACGACTGCCCTGCTCATCTTGATATCACTAACGGCACAACAGTAGAACCGGTGGCACGTTGATGCGTTCACAAAATGGCATTTACTTCTATGGCTTTGCATCACTTTTACGTTTTCATCACAAATACACCCCAAAGCAGCCCCATACACGTACACGCTGTAAAAATATAAAATGAACATCTCCTTCGCACAGTGAGATGGAGTCGTTACCACGCTTGGATTTGAGCGTTTTTCTTCACACGTTACCAATTTTGTGCACAGTAACCGGCCCTTACTCGACATTCAAAACCGACCGACCACTGATTCAGATGGCTTAATCTAGGGTAGCAAGTTACCCAACGTTAGCTAACTAACTAACGTTACTGTAGCTATGAGTGTACGGGTAGCATTCCTTGGTCTTGTACTGTAGCTAGCCGATCATAACGGTACAACATCGTAGCGACCAAGTTTGACAATGAATAGTATACACAATGTCATAGGTATAAGCATAATATCAACATAAGACAATAATAATAAGCATAAATATCATCATAACGTGCAGCTAGCCGGCCGGCGAGCAATGTCATTTGCCTCTAGGTTAAATGCGACCTCGATCACGGAGAAGACGAATAAGTGCAGCTGACATTGGCAGTGCTACCGCTTATATTTTTCGCTAAATTAATTACAGAATCAAACTTCACCAAGACTGGAAATTACCGACCGGTTGATTTTATCTGGAGACAAAGCTAGACTAGGTTCGGTAGCCACCCAAACTACCCAACTTTGCCAGCTAGATACTTATTTAGCAACCAGTAGAGATGATGATCTTACCATTTCCCGCAGAACACGTTGACTATCGGTGGCAGAGGGTAACTTCCAGGGATAGATTTTGGGAAATACATTCAAAAACCTTTCGGGTTAATTCGTTTTGGAAGTAAGAAACATTGACGTAGCTAACGGTTCATTAGCTAGCTAGCTAGCTAACTAGCCGACCTGCTACTGACAAGAAGAAACAGAAAGTAGTTACCTAATCGGTGAATTAACGTTGACCAGATAGCTACCTGGTTGGCTGCTAGCGTTATGATCTTGCTAACCAATGAGGCTTGCTAACATACAGTGATCTAGGTTAGCTAGCTAGATAACTAGCAAGCCAGCTAGCTAGCAAGCGGGTGCTAGCTAGCATTCCTTAAAATTTCACCGATAACACATTCCGTTAGGGAAACGCATGAGAGTAATAAAAAAGCAAAACCAAAATGTGTCCAAAGATGCGGCTCGGCGAAACCACAGACAGAAGCCGTCTGTGTATCTGGGTAGCCAATTAGCCCGCGTTCAGCCGGAGAAAGCAAAAATCGAGTCCGGGGATTCGCAAGCAACAAGGCCGAGGCCGCTTTTGTTTCCTGAGCTTTTCTGGCTTACAGAATGGAGCAATTAGCTTACAGTTTAATGTGTTAGCAAGGTATATTATACAAACGAGTCTGAAATCCTAAACTGTGATATAATAATGCATCTATACGCATGCAATCACTTTTACATAGCTCGCCAGCTGTCTTACTGTTAACTACAAAACCTTCCCAGGATGAAACTGTCTGCAGCGACAGGAAGTTATTCGTTCTAGGAAGTTGAGTTTGACACCAAACTAACGTGGGGAGGAGCGGCAAGATGGCTGACAACACAACGTGGAGTACATTACATTACGTTACTGTCACTGAGCAGACGGTCTTAGGTTATAACAACTTACACAGGTTATAATTTTATCAATTTATACAGCCGGGTATTTACTGAAGCAGTTGTGGGCCAAGTACCTTGGCCAAGGGTACAACAACAGTGCCCCAGCGGGGAATCGAACCAGCAACCTTTCTGGTTATGAGTAAACAGCTCAGCTGGCTTTTACGTTTGCCTCCAGTTCAGCTGGGTAACATATTTCCGCGCATTTGCTATGCACACATAATGTTAATGCCGCCTTCGTCTGTTTGTAAAGGTTGCACGAAATGTGTTAAAAACCCCATTACTTGTGGCATTGAGACCTTGTAGCTAACGTTTTAGCTTGCTAGTTAGCGAGTTAACTAGAAATATTCAACCACGAAGAGGTACGTAGTAGTTAAACGCGTTATATACTGCAATATAAATGACAATGGTTGATAAAATAGTTTACCAGTGAGTTGTTTTAGGGCGAATTGTTGCTTGCTAATTCCCCACTGGTGTGACCTTGGAGTTAAGGTGGATCAATAAAAGACAGGCAAATATGCAAACCTTAGATATTAAACCCTACATTTTGTCCCGGACGAGACAGTCAGTGATGCAGTATTATGTTTGTGTATGTATTTACTACGATGTTGTAGATGTAAATCCATAAACCATGTTTGGTGTGTTGATTACAAAGAAGCATGGCAGAGTAAGTAACTTTATACATCAACTTTATACTTTTGAATAATCTGGCTGATCACTCGTAATATTCACTCCACCTGTGTTTTAGGGGACTTCAGTATAATTCAGTTAAAAATAATGTTTTAATTAATCGGTGGGCTTTTCCCTCTAAGATGTTCTAGTCTCCATATAATTCTGCCTGTGTACATTCATTCCAGCAAACACGTCTGAGAATGATCACCTAATACAACATGTAAAAATAAAATGATTTAATAATCAAAAAATGCATTTGAAAATACAAAGTGGTGAAGTCAGTCCAAGAGGTAGAACTTATACAGTCAAGATGCTTTTGAAATTGAAACTCAAGTTACTTCTTTGTCTTGGGCAAATACTGTCTTACATTATGCCACATATATAAAACAAAACATTTAATAACTGCTTTAGTTAAGGAAATACTGATAAAATATTGCTCAATTAAAAAAACAACATCCATTTTATTTCTGGGAGAACATGATGTTACTCTATTGGCATTCATTTGTGGAACTGTAATTATGTTTTTCTATAAATCTGCAATGTCGAAATACATAATTACATTCAGTATTGTAGCACTTCAATAATTCTTGATCCCACAACACGAAATACAAGTCAAAACTAAAAATAAAGAAGAATCTCCACTATTGCATAACACTCTAATGTTGTCTCAACATTTCCAAAACATTACACTGAAATTACATCACCCCAGCATTAAAAGTACATTATGCATTAGCTAGGATGTACATTTTAGTTATGCATAATTCATCCAACGCTTAATAAGGTCAACACATGTTTTTAAGAACAGGCAATAAATCACAAAATATTCTTGCATTTGCAACACATTAAAACCGTGGCCCAGCAGTTTCAATTTAATGAATACCACATACAACAGAAAAATCCCAATGATGTCCTTCCATGAGGTTGAACTCGTGACTAACTTATATTGGGCACTACAATCCTGATCCTCAGGTCTGGCACACAGCAAGAAGTGCAGGAACAGACCAGATCTTGAATGTAAGGTGATGGCTGGCATATCGTTCATTGTGCACGGTCTGTGGGGTTTTTGTGATGTCATGATGGGGGTGGAGCCAGGTGGCCGGGGTTTCAGCTCCCAGCCCGGTGGCTCAGTAGGGGTAGCTGGAGATGGAGATGTAGATGATGAAGATGCTCTGGTAGGTGACGTGGCCCTGGGCGGAGAGGGTGGTGGCCTGCACCCGCAGCCGCACCAGGCCCGGCCTGTCCAGCGACCGCACCGTGAAGATGATGCCCCGCCCCGCCTCGTCCCGGATCCCGAAGGGCTGCCCGCCGGTGTCTCCACCCTGCTCCAGGATGGTGAAGGAGGTGCGTTCCTGCAGCACCCCGGTCTCAGAGAAGGCCGACAGGCGCACCACGTTGTGATTGGCTGGGATGCCAAGGGGGAGGGTCAGCAGCTTGTACTGCAGCAGAAGGGGAGAGCCCCCGGGAGCGCAGTCCAGAGAGCAGGGCCTGTAGCACGTTCTGAGGGTGCGAGACAGAGACGGATGGGGTTATGCTACACACATTGGCGTTAATGTGTTTGGCCTGCAGAGTAGCTGATCCAGAGCAAATGAAAAAACAAAGTGCAAAAGTGGTTATGATAAGACCATACGGACGATATCACAAGCAGAAAATGTCAGATCACATTTGAACAAAGGTGTTGGTGCGTCACACAGTGCTACAGTAATCAGTGATTCATACATGATTAAAATACCGATTAATTAAAGATGAGGGATTAAGGGAATGGGAGAGACAATACACCATTCCTGCAAGTGTAAAGGAACTGAATATATAGGTCACTGTAGTGGTTGTTGCATTCAAAAACGAATGTCAATGCCCAGAGCCTGACTAAATGATTACACAACTGCTCTTACAACCAAAGCGTTTTTTTTTTTTTCACAATTGACAAGGTGTGGTTTCATTTAACCGCTTAAAAAGCTGAAATGTTCCTTTGGATAAAAGCACCTGCCAAATGAATAAATGTAAATGTAAATGTGATCCTGTGACCAATCCTGTATGGCATCCAGCCATCACCCACATCAATCGTCCATTCAGCAAGAGTGCCAGGCGCCAAGCCCATGGTACTTTGACCCCTTACCCTGGACTGCCCCCTCTCTGGTAGGAGGCGGGACAGGGTGTGTCGAGGCACTGGTACCCCCCTCGAGTGTTGAAGCACATCTGGTTAGGCCCACACTGTATTCCCTGTACTGTGCACTCATCAATATCTGCAAGTAAAAGAGGAAAGGTATTTGAGTGCAAACCTGAGTCTTCACAGCACATAACAGACACTCTTCAAGTTTACTTTAAAAAACACCACTGCATATTAGGTATGAAGTGTGATGTTTTTTAAAGAGTAAAATGAAGGATCTCACAGCAAAAGATAAAAAAGCATATCTAAAAAACAAGTTATAAATATTTTGAAATTCATGTAAAAATAACACAAAACTAAATAAAAAAGAAGTTCACTGCTAAAACAACTTAAACACCCTAGGCAAAAATGAGAGCTCATGTCTGAGTCCAGCTAAGAGTTTGGACAAATTGCTTTTGTGAATACAGACAGTACTGGCTTTTGTAGCCAGATTAATACACCACGCAAGAGACTGGACTTCATACAGCAGCTGCTGGAAGAAGCCCTTTTAGTGGCTTCTTCTCTCCTATGCCCAGGCCAGGGAAGTGTTATGCACAAGATGCCTGTGATCCAACAGCACCTTCTTTGGGGGCTTTTGTTAATGAGATACTTTGAGAGTCCTGCCCACACGGCGAGGCACATTCCAGAACTGGCTGGATGAATGTCAGCTGGATTTTCAGAGGACCGTCTGAAGGAGCCCCAGGGTGTTCGAACACACCCAAGTGGTGGATTTGTTGGTTGTGCTTAACTAACCACGTAGTGGACATGGTAATCTCATGCAAGGTCAGATGATAGCTGTGCTCTAAGAGTTTGAAAACATGTACTCATTTCTCTCTAATATTTTAGTATAGTAGGATAAAGAAGGGATGGGTAGCAGTGTGGTGCAGTGGTAAGGAGCAGGGCTCGTAACTTGAAAGGTGGCTTGTTTGATTCTCGGCTGGGGCACTGCTCTTGTACCCTTGGGCAAGGCACTTAAACCATAGTTGCCTCAGTAAATATCCAGCTGTATACATGGATCAAATTGCAACCTATGTAAGGGTGTCTGCTAAGTGACAATAATGTAACCTAATTGATCAATTTCATCGGTTTCTGAAGGTTAACGAATTTGGCTTTAGGCTGCATTCACTGAGAGAGAGTAATGTGCCCCCACTCTGCAACAGCATTGACGGCAGCTTACATTGGACCTGGAATGGGTCCTGTGCAGTGACCTGAAAAGCGAAAGGTACGTGCTGCACGCTGTGAGCACGCTGCTCCAGCCACACCTACCCTTGCAGCTCCTCCCATTGGGTAAGAGCTGGTACCCTGGGGGACACAGGCACTGGAAGCTGCCCAGAGTGTTCCGGCACTCGTGCTGGCATGGGTTCCTCTGCAAGCATTCATCTATGTCTGCGGAGAGAGAGAGAGAGAGAGAGAGAAAGAGAGAGAGGAGGGAGGGAAAGAGAGAGGGAGAGAGAGGAATAGAGAGAGAGAGAGAGAGAGAGGGGAGGGAGGGGGAGAGAGAGGAATAGAGAGAGAGAGAGAGGAGGGAGGGAGAGAGAGAAAGAGAGAGAGGGGGGAGAGAGAGAGAGGGAGAGAGAGGAATAGAGAGAGGGAGAGGGAGAGAGAGGAGGGAGGGAGAGAGAGAAAGAGAGAAAGGAGGGAGGGAGAGAGAGAGAAAGAGAGGGGGAGAGGGAGAGAGAGAGAGAGGAATAGAGAGAGAGAGAGAGGAGGGAGGGAGAGAGAGAAAGAGAGAAGGGATAGAGGGAGAGAGAGAGAAAGAGAGGGGGAGAGGGAGAGGAAGAGAGAGGAATAGAGAGAGAGGGAGAGAGAGAGAGAGAGAGAGATGATGTAATGAGATGAGGTCATAGAGCCTGTCACAGAGGGGCCAACTGAACAGCCTAACGTTCCCAATGTGGTTGCAGTTTCTGTAATGACAGTTGAAAGCCCTTTTATTTCTTTAAAGTGAAATACAGTGCACAAACAAAAATTAAAAGAGCACAAATATGTACTGACTGTTAAAAATAATGTAAAAGTTTAAAAGCTCCTTGTTACAGCTGCTGCTGTATCCTGTAGGGACTTATTTTATTGTTGTGCATCAAGCCCCTGCCATCTTTACATCCTGCATCATAAAAGCATTGTGTGTAGTAAATCTATGGATTTTCAGATTAGAAAAGTAATTCAATACGTAAAAGTAACTCTGTACTAATCTCTGTTGTTGAAATATGCTCAGTCTGACTTCTATTCTAGGGCTCTGATTGGTTATAAAGCTGGGCCAATCAGCGAGCCCCGCCGCGCAGTGCGGTACGTACCCACGCAGACGCTGTCCTTGCGGGTGAACCCGAGCGGGCAGCCGTACCGGGTGCTGTGGGACAGGCTGTGCTGCTCGGGCTGGACAGAGAGCCGGCCGAGGACGGGCCTCCCCCGGGTGGACACCAGTTGGGGCCGCAGCCTCGCCAGGACGCGGGTGCCGTTGGCCAGCCCCCTCTCCAGACCGGCGCAGGAGCGCCCGTCACCCAGCAGCGTGGTGCCCGGCGGGCACAGGCAGCGGAAGCTACCCGGAACGTTCCGGCACTGGTGGGCACAGGGGCTGGGCACCTGCTGGCACTCATCGATGTCTGAAACAAATGAAAATGAGGAATAAAACCCACACAAAGCCCTCAAAGGTGACACACGCAAAGCAAGGCTTATAAACCGAAGTTTACAGGTTCAATTCCCAGGTAAATTGTTTCAGTTACATTAGTGTCATTTAGCTCTTATCCAGAGCTACTTCCATAGGTTACAGTTTTTACATATTACTCATTTATACAGCTGGATATTTACTGAGGCAATTCTGAGTTAGGTACAGTAGCGGTACCCCAGCAGGGAATTGAACCAGCAACCTTTTGGTTACAAGCCCTGCTCCTTACCCCTATGCTATACTCCTGCCCAGTTAACATCAGCTGCATTAATGGGGGGGAGATCACAGCACACACACTGGAGAGCACGATGTCTTACCTAGGCACGGCCGACCCACGCCCTGCGACCTGTACCCTCGGGGGCACACGCAGCCGTACCCCCCGACCGTGTTCTGGCAGATCTGGTTGTAGCGACACATGTGGCTTCCGTCCTTGCACTCGTCCACGTCTGCAACACACCAGACAACACGCGTGTTCACAGCCGGCCCCACGTCATGTGCACACGCATTTTCTACGTGCTGACCAGACAGTCAGCTCGGTGTGCTTCACACTGAAAATTGTCTCTCTGGCATTGTTGGAGCTATAAGCGTTCTGATTTGCTGGCTCATTATGATGATCCTTGAAGAGGAGTGGTCTAAAATCTATGCTAAAACATCTATGCTAACTGGTTTCCAAGCAAAACCATGTGGACAGAGGATATGAAGAATGCAGGAGCTGTATATCTGGTCATAGTGTAGGATATCTGTGATGTATATATGTGGCATTAGGATCAGGCTTTCTGATTGGCTGCCAGGGCCATCTCACCTACGCAAACCCCTCCCTCTGCCTTGGTCATGCCAGCTGGGCAGCTGTCGAAGCACTGATACCCTCCGTCTGTGTTACGGCACTCCTGGTGAGCCGGGCACACGTTCCTGGTGCACTCGTTAATATCTGCAGGCGCACACGCACACACACACGCACACACACACACACACCCACAAGATAATCAGTTACCATCAGCGATTCAGTGGAACAGAGGTGAGGAACACAGCTGTCATTTCTGTTTGATGATAACATTCCTTTTTAATGAGCAAGGACTGTTGAAGTACCCCTCCTACTGACAAGCCCACAATCTACCACCAAATCAGAATCCTCTTGACCTTTGCCTCACACTCGTATGCCTCTCTCCGAATTGCATAGATCTCATTATTTTGAAATAAGACAGAAATAAAGTGTCTTTCTCACTGCAGCTGAATTTAATGAGCCTGTCTCTTTGGAGAGACACACGCCATCATTGCAAAGCTGAAGGAAGCTGGCCGCCATATAGAAGCTTCTTTCAGGAGAGGGGTTATCACCATAACTTTCCGAGCTTTTATCATATAGTTTGACTTCATCATCAGTTCGAAATCCCCAAAGCAAAGGCTGATGATAATTTATAACATATTATCAAAGTACGTCCTATTGTTGTTAAGATTACATTACGGTTTAGACACACCCTCGAACCACAAATTTCCAAACTGTGTAAATATTATGTTCAATTTTAAGCAGCACAGAGAGCTTTTGAGTAAGATTCAACCCCTAACATTTCGCCTGTCCCATTGGAGGGTTTGTCAGATAACAGGTCTTGAACAGGACAGGTAAGAAGGAGTGTGGAATTGGTTTTATAAAAAGATACACACATCCAAACATGGAAGATGGAAATAGGCAAAAACACCAACAACCTGTACAGCTGCAGGCAGAAGTTATTTTATCACAAGTGAGCAAAGGGACAGCATTTTGGTCAAAACGTTGTACTTATTTTGGGAGGTATAGGGGTGGCAGTGTAGCGTAGTGGTAAGGAGTAGGAAAGGTTGCTGGTTCAATTCCTTGCTGGACCACTGCTGCTGTACCCTTGGATAGGGTACTTAACTCACAATTGCCTCAGTAAATATCCAGCTGTATAAATGAATAACATTGTAAAAAAACTGTAACTGATGTAAGTCGCTCTGGATAAAAGCTAAATGGCAATAATGTACTGTAAATGTAATGTATATATCAGTGTGCAGACTTTGTTTCTTAGCCCTCAATGACACGAGGCTACTGACCCAGGCAGCGGACGCCAGAGAGCTGGTACCCTGGGCGGCAAGAGCAGCGAAAGGAGCCCAGGGTGTTGTGGCACTGATGATGGCAGGGAGAGACGGAGGACTCCTGGCACTCATCCACATCTGCAACACACACACACACACACACACACACACTCTCCAGTCAATGGAGGCAGGTCAAGGTCAACCCCACTAGGACAATAACTGTATATTTGGCATTCGGTTGTTTCAAATAAGAGGGAAAGAACAGTATCATTGTCTTCTTTTTGTCTTCTGTCTTCTCTCTATGCTTTTCCTGTTTTGCAGAACCTGAAAGGCTGAACAGAATCAATAGGTTTGACGTTTTAGCCCAAATACAGGAGTCAGACCGTGAACCTCGGCCCACGTGAGTGGTGAGTGCCAGGCCCAGCGGGTCGGGCTGGATCGATTGGTTCCTGCACTGCTGTCAAACTTGCCTTCACAGCTGGTTCCCACGGCGCTGGGCTTGAACCCTGGGCCGCACTGCGCCTGGCAGCGGTACGTCCCTACGGTGTTCACGCACTGCTGGTTGTAGTGGCACATGTGCGAGCCCTGGGCACACTCATCAATATCTGCAGGGTGATGTCACACAAGTGATGTCACACATGTGATGTCACAACATTTAAAGTTAATATTTACATTCAGTCATTCAGCAAACACTCACACACTTATCCAGAGTGTCAAAAAGAATAATTTCAGACAATGGGGAGCTATCAGGATTTGTCACCTCATTTTAATGCAACTGCAGGCTGTTTCTGACTGAACTCACCAGACTGGTACATTATACTTTAGCACAGTAGTTTATATTGTGCTGATTTTACACTTAAATACACAGCTTGAAAATGAAAATGAACACAGACCACACAGTGCACATGGCTGGGCCCAACTAGTGATGATGATGACCATCATATATTCTTCAGGTCAAAGAAAGCTGTGCCCTCTGTTCAGTTTCAGAAAGGTGTCCATTACTGACTTTTCAGACTGAGTAATAATAATTATAATGATAATAATAATAATAATAATAATAATCATCATCATCATTATCATCATCATCTCAGACTTGCAGCGGTGGCCGATGAGCCACAGGGGAGGCAGAAAACAGCTGGTTTTAGGTTTAAACCGAGCTCCAGCACCATTGCTCTAATCCTGATCTGATCCACAGAAAGTGCTGGTGCCCCTGGAGCCTGACCTTGGCATGTGTTGGAGTACGGGGAGATGCTGAAGCCGGAGGGGCAGGCGCAGGAGAAACCCCCCATCACGTTATTGCAGGAGTGAGAGCAGGGGGACTGGACCACACACTCATCCTCATCTGAGAGAAGGGAACACACAGACAGACACAGACACACACAGACACAGACACACACAGACACACACACACACACCATTCACACACGCACGCACACGCACACACATAGACACACACACACAGACACAGACACACACACACACACACACACACACCATTCACACACACACGCACACGCACACACACAGACACACACACACACACACACACACACACACACACACACACACACACAGACACACACACACACACACACACACACACACACACACACACACACACACACAGACGCATACATGCATCCACACCATACACACACACACACACACACACACACACACACACACACACACACGGGTGTGTTAAACTTTAAACAGGAAAAAAGAAGCAGAAGCAATGTCTCTCAATGTCCTCAAAGCAGCAATACCATTAAGTGCCTTCTTACAGTTCACTGTAATGTGACTAGCTGGTCAACATTATGGAAAACTACAGCAGTACCTCAACCATGCAAATCTGTGAAAATTGTGTGAGAGGATCAGAGGTCAGAGAAGAGGTTGGAAAAATTATTCTGCTCCAGAAAACGAGGAGTGTTTCAGTGATTACTACGACTGCTTTATGCTATGGTCTCTCTCTGTTATCCAAGTTCTTCAAACTCAGTAAGGAAGTGCTGCATCATGAGATGCTCAAAGTGGTGACTGTGCTATCGCTTTATATTTATTGCATCCATCCACTGGTAAATGTAGATTTCCTAACATAATTTGAAAATCAAATCAGCATATAAATTGGGTAGTCAGTAGGAAATGATGTCAGAATTAGACACTTCACAGAGTTGATCACTGGGATGAACGCCATATTAGATGGTAGCTTCCTAGCTCTGATAACAGCTGCTGTTCCTCGACTGCCTCCCTTTTGAGCACAACCGTTGGTGGTTAAACATGGACTGCAATTTTCTAATCTTTATAATCTTTCATAAGAATTCATAACAATATATAGAAGAGGAATTTTTTTCACAACCAGATCATGGAGATCGCTCCAACAACAAACACACATAAGTTTCAGCACAAACTTGTTGTGCTTTTACTGGCATTCTCCCAGGAACACTGATAAATGTGTGATTATTCTCGGGGGCACCCTCTTACCCGCACAGTACGAGGCTGCGTCCAGGACGAACCCTTGAGGACAACTCTCTCCTTCGCCATCTAGGAATGAAGAGGTCACTTCATGCAATAACAGACTGTCTTACATGACAATCAGAATCAGGCTTTATTGGCCAAGCATGCTTCTTCACACCCAAGGAGTTTGACTCCGATTCCAGTGTCTCTCATGAACTACAAGTACTATGTGAGATAATTAATTATCACAGCCGGTCTGCCTTTTTAAAATGGCCCTGTGTGACAGACGTCCACCCACCTGGGATGAGCAGGGAGACGGTGAGCTGGAAGTCCAGGCTGAGGGTGAGGCGGCTGTAGAGCCCGTTAATGCTGGAGACCCGGAGCAGCTGCAGCAGGGGCCCCTGCCGGCCCTGGCTCCCCTCGTACACCAGGGAGTGATTGCAGCGCAACGACAGAGGAGCGCCACCCTGCTGGTGGGTCTGGGAGGACCAGGCGTACAGCTGCCCCGGTCCCGTCTGCACGTAGGACTCGTCAAACTCCTGAAAGACACAAAGAGCTCGGAAAATAACCCAGAAGTGCAATTATTTAACACATTTTGGCACTTTAAATATTATATTTTGTCATATAATGTCTTGAAGTTTGGCTTTGCATGTCATCCAGAGACACTTAAGTCCACTTGTAAATGTGCAAAACAAAAAGTCTCCAATCTGGCAACCAGACCACATTTGATGGTGAGTGGGAGTGTGGGTGGTTCAAACCACTAAGTGTTAAACCTAGGATAAGACTTGCTCCTCAGGTTACAGTTTGCCTGTACTGTACTGGTTTGTCTGACTATGTAATGTAATACTGTGCTTAATAATGACCCTGATTGGATAATCATGTTACTGCAGGAACCATAAAGCTTTCAGGGGCAATCAAGAAGTTTGCCTGGTCATCTTGGCCAGGGGATGACAGCAGAATTTTTTCATTTCAAAACCCCACCCCCTACTCAGTAAAGCGGATTCTTTGCAACTGGAGTCGTGGGGCCTTCTTTAGCTGAACCTGGAAGGAAACATAAAAAAGGGCTGTCCTTTGACCCTGCACTGACCTGCAAGCTGATGTGTGACCCTGACAGGATTTGGGGGACGAAGCCATTGATGACGATGTCCACCAGGAGAACCCCTTCAGCGTCCAGCCCTCGAGCCACGTGGGTCAACCGGAGAATCTCACCTAGACACAAAAAACAGAGAGTGCTGTATCACCTTTTCTGCTGTCTAAAACACCTCCCCTCCACACATGCAGAAACAGCCAGTACTGCTTTTTCTAAGGCTTATAGCTCTTATAGCTCAATGGTGTTGTTTCTGCTTTTATTTGTCGCGGGCTGAGAAAGACAACTTCATTCACCCAGACCAGTAAGATCTGTTTGTCTTCATTCTTGCTTCATTTCTGAACTGTTACTTTAATAATTTGCATTATTAAATATTATTACATTAACAACATTAATTTGTGTAGCATTTGAGCATTTCTTTCTGGTAAGTCATGTGTAAATGCATTCTTAATTGAAAGTTAATCTGTTTAACTTCCACCTTATCAGAGGCTGTACTGTAAGTCACTCTTCAGCCACCTACAGGATCTCACACCATCCTCACCTGTCTCAAACTCCAGCTGGGACTCCTGTCGGAACTGACCCTGGGTCAGTGAGTAGCCGTTCCTGGTGCTGTCAGTCTGAAGCACAGTTGTCCAGTAGATCGGTGTGAAGACAGACACCAGAACCCGCAACAGTGGCCCTGCAGCAGAACCCAGCGGATTCGGGTCACGCCTTCACATCCTGAGCTCGGCTCCACACACAAACTCTGTACATCACTTTGTTCGTTTGACATACACCGTTACCTCACTTACTGACTTACTGTGTTAACTTTAGCCCACTTAAACGGCTGGAACAATCGAGTAGCATGCATAAGGATACTACAGTTACATCCTGTCTAGGATTCACACCCATAATCACCTGGGTTCAGAGCCTAAGTCAGTACGGCACACTCATGCTAGCACTCCACGCCCCTGCCAGCACCGCGCTCCCCCCAGCCAGGTCTACGCACCTACGCTGGCTGGGATGTTTTCCACATGGGCCTCCAGGGTGCTGGTGCCCTGCTCCGGGTTGTCGGTGATGTTGGCCTCCAGGAATGCCACCCCAAACTCCTCCTCGTTCACCATCCCGATCAGGCTGCCCCGCGCACGCCGGGGTACCTCCCCTTCAGGCCATGACCCAGGGAGATGGGAGAGGAGACGTCAGAGCCAGGAAACATGAGAAAGCACACAGAGGGCGTAAACGAGTGTGGCCGTGTAGCATAGCGGTAAGAAGCAGGGCTTGCAGCTGAAAGGTTGCTGGTTTGATTCCCTGCTGGGGCACTGCTGCTGTACCCTTGGGCAAGGAACTTAAACCACAGTTGCCTCAGTAAATATCCAGCTGTGTAAATGGATAATATGTAAAAACTGTAATCTAGGTTAGTCGCTCTGGATAAGAGAGATTGCTAAATGGCAATAATGTAATGTCATGTAAAGGAGAAAAAGCCACACTGGAAGCATGTCTGCGCATTGTTTTCTACAGTTAACCAACCACAATTCAGCCCTTTTGATGTGGGCGGAGCCACGTTGGGAATGTAACGAATGGTGTGCCTGTTGAGGAGTTCTTCTTTTCTCTAACGATGGGGATTACCTGGACAAAGTTGAGAGTGACAGCTCCTGGATTCCGCGCTTGGCCCCTCACACGGTCGCCCCCCATTGGCTGGGACTGGATTGTTGCACAGCCTGATTCGCTCCTGGACACCCCGCCCACATGTGACACTGCAGGGACCCCATTCTTGCCAGCTGGAATAACCTCCTGGAACTGAGTCAAGACACAAGATCTTACAGGGAGGAGTGACTGTCCTGAACAACAAATTCACAATATTTTCTAATACACTGTTAGTCATACTTTATTTTAAGGTCTTAATTACACTGTTATAAACTGTAATAAGTATATTACTACATAGGTAGTAAGCATGGCTTTGGAAAAAGGTAATAAAGTGATACTAAGTGCAAATTTTCCTATGACAGTCATCCAGGAAATTCACCTACTACATCAGAAAAAAGCAGATGCAAAAAACATCAGTCTCCATTTATCTCACCTAGGTAAATACAGGCAAACAGGCACAATGTAACTCAAACACATACTTCTAATACAGTGAATAACTCACCATTTCATTGTCAACTAAATAAGTGCCCTCATATTTTCAGCATAGCTGGGCAGATGTGTACCATAAAATGATGTGTTAACGTTATTATAATGTTATAACACAGGAGCAGGGACATTGTGGTTATGTTGTTATAATGCTATGAACACAGGAGCAGTAATGATATGGTGATGTTGTTATTACATTATTAACACAATAGCAGGGATAATGTGGTGATGTTATTATGATGTTATAACACAGGGGCAGGGATGATGTCATTATGTTATTACAGTGTTATTAACACAGAAACAGCATGGCAGGGGTTAAGAGGCACTCACTCTGCACTTTGAGGGACACTATTCTCTCCGCCATCCCAGCTTCGCTCTCCGCAACACAGCGGTACTCCCCGTCATCCGTGGCCTGCAATGCAGAGAGGCACATAGAGTGGAGGTGTGAGGCCGCAGGAATGCACACTGTTTGCTTATTGCCTCAGTGATATGTATCTTCCATACATACATGCATACATACATACAACAACAAGCTTTGTATTTTTTAATAATTTTACATATGTCGTTCATACAGTTGGATATTTAGTGAAGTCCTTCAGGCTTTCCAAGGTTACTCAAGGGTACAAAGAAACATCCCCATCAGGGGTTTGAACCTGTGACCTTCTGGTTACTAACCAATCTCCTTCCTCACACAGTGCACATTTCTGTCTGTTGCCCCAGCTTTGTAAGATTTATGCTCTTGAGCACTGAAACAAGGCAAGAGTGAGGTTTTTCATGTCCCTGATTCTAGTACTTTTACGCCCCCAATTCTTCATACATTGACCTTTTTTCCCCGAGGCGAGAGTAGAGATTTCATCTGTTGTTTATACCAACAGCCATTAGATTACATTGAAGGAGGCAAAAAGAAAAAAAAATCAATGCAGTTTCCTTTCCGCAGGGGTGCTGCCATGGGCATCCAATCACGCTGTCAATTACAGCTCTAACAACATTACAGGCCAGCGTCTTTGCAAGGCCTGGGGGAGAGAGGGGGAGCACAGCCTCTCAGACTGTAATTCTGTTAGCTGCCTGGCCTAAAACAGCCCAAATCAGATTTCAGCAGGCAAGGGGAGCTGGAGCCGCAATCACAGAATGTTCCAGAAAACCCCTCTGCAGTTTTCGGAGCGGCGTGACTCACGACTACAAACTGGCATCCAGGCTGGCTGATTAGGATTCATTTCAAAGCTCTAAAGCTGTAAAACTACCGCATCGTCCAGCTTTTGCTTTGAAGGAAAATTATGTGGAAAAAAATATATATCTGAGTTATGTTTCCTCTCTCCATATAATGAATGCTTCCTTGAAAAGTGTGTCATTTTCCTGAGCAAAAGAACAGTCACAGAGCCGCAGTGGCACCTGGGAAAGTGGCCACCTCTCTTTGCAATTTTCACTCTGCTGCTGAAATCTCATCATTTCTTTCTTGTTCCTAAGCGAGGCACCACACCAAATCTCGGTCCAATTCATTCATTGCTTTTTCAGTTATCCTGGTTTCTAGACCGGCAGACAGACAGGCAGGCAGGCAGGTAAACAGACAGACAGACAGGCAGATAGACAGACAGGCCGAGCAACACAGACAGAGATGATGACCTTCATCACGTAACTACATGTTCCATCTACCAGCAACAGCTGCAAAGCACTTATCATGGGGGTCATGTGACCGACTGGGTTACCGTGACGCTGTAGATGGCCAGGGAGCCGTTGTGCATGGGGTGCTGCCGCAGGGTGCTGACCAGGGGCTGTCCGTCACGCAGCCATCGCAGAGAGGGGGCGGGGTCACCGCTGGCTGCACAGTCCAGAACGGCCGTCCCACCCTGAGGCGCTGTTTGGGACAAGTGGGCCTCCCCACTCAGGACAGGGGGCTCTGGAGGGAAACAGATGCGTCACACAAACATCGTATGCCTAAGAAGAACATGCATTCATTGCAAGCACACAGTTCATTTACAGCAGACCTTTATCTTTCATGTCAGTAAATATAGTATTTTATATAGTAGTTTTAGTAAATAAATTATAAATACAGATACAGTCTTAAAAGTAGGGAAATCTGTAATTTCTGTATCTAATGTGGCATTATCACATACTGTGTGTTGCATCTAATCTTATCCAATTACATGGCATATTATTATAATTACATAAAAATATAATTATATAATTATAGCACCATAATTAGATTTTTCAGATAACGTACAGAATCATTTCAGGGTCCCCTGAACAAATTAGTTTTTTTTGTTTGGTGTTTTTTTTCCAAAACACATTTTCTCCTGAAATTCTTCCCAGACACAGGAATATGTGGTTACAATCACATACAGTAGCAGAAATGTACCTTTCATTTTTAGTCATTGTATAAATACAGTCTTAAATGTAGTGTAATCCGTCATTTCTGTATCTAATATGGGATTATCCCCTTCTTTATACTGCATCTAATTCAACACATGGTATTTACAGTACAGTGAATTCCAAGAATGCAAGAATACAAATGCATACAAAGATAATGCAAAGAATAATTTCAGGTTGTGCTGCTCAAATGAGTATTTTTCCTGTTGTTTTTTTTTTTAATTTTATTTTTTTTCCAGGACAAAGGGCTCACCTCTGACGCGGACGAATGAGAGCGCCCGGATGGTGCCCACGCTGTTGTCTGCCTTGCACACGTAGGTGCCCGCGTCACTCGCGGTAACGTTCTCGATGACCAGCGAGCTCCTGCCCGCCGCATCCACACTGGCACCTGTGAGAAGCCAAAACGGAGACGCTCAAACAACAACCAGCAAAGGCTTCTTTAAGATTATTTTAACATGTACAGCATATAACAACATACAACATGCGCTGTTAACAACCCGGCAATGCTCACATCCACAGCAACTTGGAGAGTTCACAAATTTTATATGCTATTTGTGTATATAGTAGGATATTCACAGCGCAGTGGGGCTGGGAGTCAAACTTTTTTGGATACGAGCCCTGCTCCTTCCCTCTTTACATTATATTACGTTGCATTATTGTCAGTTTGCAGATGCTCTTACTCAGAGCAACTTTAATGTTTACATGTTATCCATTTCTACAGCTGGATATTTACCAAGGCGGTTCTGGGTTTGATTACCTTGCCAAAGGGTACAACAGCGATGCCCCAGCAGGGAAACTGAACCAGCAACCATTTCGTTACAAGCCCTGCTCCTTACCACTACCCACGCACTGCTGCCTACAGACCTGGGCTCCTCAGTTTAACACCACTGCAGTGCTGTACATCAAACTAAGGGACAGTACAGCCTCTGCTCTGGGGCTGCAGGCTTCCCTCATCCTACATGGAGAAATATGTCCATAACATCTACATTCTTCAGTGTGGCAATGCAGCCAGCCCACAATGGGGTCATTTTGGAGGAAGGTTATTGATCCTGTTGTATCGATCCAAACAAAAGAAAGAAAGAAAGCTTAATGAGGATTAAAGACCACCCAGGCCATCTGGATGCGTCATCTTGCCTGTAATCTAGGCTGCATCTAGCACTGTGTCAGGCTTGAATATTGGCAGGGTATCTGAGTCCACTCTGAGTCCAGGATATTCCATGTATTAACAACTCTGAGTAAAAAAATGCTTCCTAGAGTCAGTTTGAAATTAAATGTTCTCTTATTCTGCTGTCAGAAACTCAACTTGAAACAGCTTCTCCATCTGCAATCCAGTTATTAATACTTCTTTAAAAATGTGAAAATCTTCATGAAATGGCCCCCGAGTCTCCTTTAGCTGGGACTAAAGAGATAAGCTTTAATCTTAAAATATCTGCTTTGGAGCACTATGTGACGCTAGTCCCTCCTCTGCACGGGACACTGCGTGCGACGACCCCCCCGCTCACCTGGGAAGGGGGTGTTGTTCACCGTCCAGGTGATGGTGGGAGGGGGCGTGCCCTGGGCGTGGCAGGACAGAGTGAGCTGCTGGCCCTTGTTGAGGGTGACGTCGCCCGGCAGCTCCTTGAAGGCGGGTCGCATGTTGACGGACAGGCGGACCTCCTGACGCGCTGTCCCCGCCGGGTTCACTGCCACGCAGGTGAACACACCCGCGTCACCGGGCTGGTGAGGGAACAGTGCAGAAATTGAGGCTATGAATATGCCTGCCAGACTGCTTCACACAGGATGACTTGCACAGCTTACACTAGTATTATTAACCTTAATTTAACCAGGAAGTCTCTTAAGGTTAGGAACCTCTTTTTCAAGATGGACCTGGCATTCCGTTCACACGGATGGATATTCACTGAAGCAATTTACACTTACTCTATTACACTACTCCACACTACTACACTACTCTATTCACAAATTACTGAAGCAATTTAGGTTAAACACATTGCTCAAAGGTACAACAACAGAGAACCACTTAAGATCTAAAGCAGACGCTGTTTGGTTACAATTCAAGTATCCTAACCTTTACAGCACATTGCTGCCAATTAACAATTACACCTATCATCACCCTGGATAACAAAGAGCCCTGAGAGTTTACACTCTGCACCTTGGAAGAACTTTGTTTTATTAGCCCCTTTCTGCTGAATGGCAAACTTGATGAGCTGTTGTATCCATGGAAACCAGACATGTAAGAATTGTGAGACTAAGTCAGTAAGTCCAATAAGCGTGCATCTTGTGGCAAACTAACGCACAAAGTCAATGACAGCGAAGTTGCATGAGCTGCAATTTGCATTTACCGCCCAGCCACAAAAGAGCAGTTCCATGGAGGATCTGTTACAAGCGTGAGACCGCACCCACAGGCACGCAGGTGAACTCTGACCTCTGCCCTTTCGATGATCAGCTCCCCCGAGCGCAGCACGGTGAATTTGCCGGGCAGGGCCGCCACCGCTGCGCCGTCCTTTTCCCACGATACCCTGGGCTCCGGCAAACCCTGAGCAGCACAGGGCAGCAACGCCTGGAATCCCTGGATGACTGACAGCTCTGACTGACCAACCGGAATCATGGGCGGGACTGCAAGGAACAAGTGGGGGTTAGAATTACGATGCTGATCCATGTCTACCCTTAAAATTATGTACATCATATTCCTAAAATCATGGTAGATGATGTACATCATATTCCTAAAATCATTTGGTAGATCTGATGCCTTAATGTTTCCTTTCAAAGGCACCCATGCTCTCCAAAACTGTGCCATTTATGTATGGCATTTAGAACCTGTTTTTTAACATTTAACAAAAAAAATTAACATTTATTAACGCCAGAACCCAAGGGAAAGCATTTAGTGGGACATGCAATGCAGTCACTAATTAAATGGCAGATCTCAAAGC